>NW_028279121.1:0-226373 GCF_059751315.1 Micrasema longulum
CGTAGCGGTGGAAGAGAGAAGATTTTCGAAAATGCAGGATTGGAGAGATTACTTTATGAAAACTCGTATCAAAGTCAATAATAATTGGGAGTGACTCAACAAGTAATTTTAAAATGCGTCAAAATCATAGGAATGATTCAGAAGCAAGGAAATTGGGTGCCATACGTGTTGAAATTGAGAGATGTTGAACAGCGTTTGTTTGCTTGTGAACAATTGCTTGAAGGATTTCTGCATCGCATTGTGACCAGAGATGAAAAAAGGGTCCATTGCGATAACCCCAAGCGCAGAAAATCATGGGGATTTCTCGGCCAAGGCTTGTCGACAGTTAAACTGAATATTAACAGCTCTAAGGTCATGCTCTGTATTTGGTGGGAGTGTATTACGAGCTGTTAAAACCGAGTGAAATAATCATAGGCGATCGTTATCAAATTCAATTAATGTGTTTGAGCCGAAGATTGATAGACAAATGGCCGCAATACAATGAGAGACATGAGGAAGTGATTTTGCAGCATGACAATGTTCGACCCCATGTTGCAGAAGTGGTCAATACATACTTGGAAACGTTGAAATGGGAAGTCCTACCCCACCTGCCGTATTCTTCAGACGTTGCTCCCTATGACCGTTACTTGTTTCGATCAATGGCCCACGGCCTGGCAGACCAGCACTTCAGGCCTTATGAAGATGTAAAAAATTGTATCGATTCGTGGATCGCTTCAAAAGAAGGGAAAAAGTAGTGGCCAGCAATGGACAATACTTTGAACCATAAATGTATAACCAGTTTTTTACAACAATGCCTCAAATTTTGGAAATAAACCGCGGAAGCAAAGTTGTACACCTAATATGTTATTAAACATTAATAATAATCACTAATAAAAAATCCCAGTTCTATATTTTACAAATTTCATACTGAAAATTCTACTAAACGCTAAAACTTGAATTTTAAACTAAGGTTAACGCTGTAGTAAAATCACCGGTACAATATTCATATTTAAAATATCCCCAACATAAAAACCCACATCGTTATGAGATATAGAAAAGAAGTAGAATTCAAGTAAATAGTGATATTATGTATATTATATTTTACCTGAATATAAAGAAGCAGCTTCCTAGAGTATACAGTAAAGCAAACTTCCTTGCTTTTAATATCAGAATGGGGATATAAAGAGTAGACAATACAAAACATAAAAGACCCAGCATCATACAAGTAGCAAATCCGATTATTCTTTGTGTTCGACTCTAAAAAATGAAATTAGAAAATCATACTGTATGATTTAAGTTCAAAAGAATATTAGTATTTTGCGCATTTTATTTGTGAACCAGGACATCCACTTTAATTTCCATAATTGATTGCGAAACTTACCAGACTAGGACACCACTTTTCCTGAGTTTCTGAAAACCATGTATTTGTACTGGATGGTGATTCATCTTCACTTTTTGTAAACCATTTCGGTTTCGATATTGAAGGAAGGGTAATCTTAAAACCACGCCTCGAATTGTCGTTTTGAAGCAAATATTCATCCAAATCAGATTTCAGAGTAGCCATTTTGATTAAAACACAATATATCAGTTCAGAAAGTACAAAAGTTTTGAAAATAGAACTTCACCACCACTGTCAGCCAACACGAAACAAAACTCCGAAGTGACAGTTTTACCATAGAAAAAATACACAATTTGTATCATAGACAATATATGAAAAGAAGAATTGAAATCCTTAAGGTACACTTACACATTGTTTTGTGGTAAGTGTATTATGAAGCTCTAGGTGGGTACTACATAATACGAATGATCTAGTCTTGCTAATTTTTAAAAATCAAACACACGATTTCAGTCAATCTTGAAGTTAGAAAAAAATATAAATAATAAAAGTTTATTGCTGTTCCTACGGAAAAATATTGTTTTATTTTATTTTCCCCATAAAAAAAAGCAATTATTACAATACATCGTGTAAGGTATAAAAATATGAAATGACTCAAGAACAGTTCCGGTGGAAACACAAAGCATAAGAACTTCTCAGGTAGTGGATTTTTTTACTTTGTAGGGGACGGCTTCCTTTCCTGTGTTACTCGTGGTGTAGGGGGACTAGTTACTATTTAGGGGGTGTATTTGACTACACTTTTTTATCGATTGTTGCGCGGTATTGTCGATAATCCTAAAATTATGATGAGCATTGGTTTATATGTTCCTAATAATTACCTAAGACAGCGTCAGCATAGATTGTTTCATACTCCGATATACAGGACCAACCTGCCGATGGTTATGCCTGTTGGAAGAGCTACCGCTATGCTGAACAACATCGCTCTGGATATTGATATGTTCCATGTACCCGAAGGGGTTTTCCGGAGCAGGATTCTCCTATTACTTTGACATGAATCTCTTTCATGTATTTTTTCTTTTTTATAATATGTACGTATTAAATGTGTGTTTCTAATATATATGTTATATTGAAATAAATGAATTGAATTGATTATTGTTATCAAAAACATTTTTCACTTTGTGGTATGACATTTTACACTTATTTGTTTATAAATTTGTATAAACCACTTAATTTTTTTAATTACACTTCGACCGGTTTCGACCGAATTGACCGGTTTCGACCGAATTGAATTGAATTTACTTATTAAAAAGAGTTAACTTTACAATATACAATTTATTGCGGTAATAGGCATTTGATAAACACACAAGGCAGAACAATTGAATAGGAATAAGCATTTATATAGTGAGTAGAATATTATATTGACGACTCTTTGCCCAAACATACGATTGACAGAAAATTGATTTAACCAGCCGGAGCTGTGATTACCAGGTAAATGCCTCTACACGAAGCGTAATGAATATGGAAATGAACGGGGAGCTTATCTGATACGATGGTGTAGTGAAACATCAAGGGGGCCACCTGCTACACGTGTCACCGGAGCTGGTGAGGGGGCCGTGTATGAGCTGCCGATGGCTGGACGCTCTCGGGGTCCAGCGACGAAGTGTGAGGCCAGGTCAAGCGAACAGTTTGAGAGGATCGGGAAGCGTGTGCGGTCAACCGCACGCTAACGGCGTTTTCGAACCGTAAGCAGCCGTTGGATCGCAACCGGTCTTCTCAAACAGGAGAACATAGCGTGTGTGGGGTCACCTTGATGGGGAGCGGCCTTATCCAGATGTGTACGGAGTTATTCTACCATGTGCAGGGTTATCATGATGTGGCACGGCCTAACCATGACGTGTGCGGGGTCATCCAACCGTGGAGCGGGGTCATCCTAACGTGAGCAGGGTTATCATAATGCTGTACGGCCTAACCAAGGCGTGTGGGGGGTCATCCTAACGCCCTTTTTTAAAATTATGAATTTTTTAGTAAATCGATAAGCCGGAGGGCTTCTGAACTAAATGACTAGGAGTGACATATTACGTACCTGAATCTAAAGTTGAGAACACTTTTAATTACTGGCCAGGTGGTTATGCGGAAAAAAACTGTAGTGAGGTATTAGTTCGTCCATTTTTTATTGGAGGGAACGTGTTCGCACCTCGAAGCCAGTTGGTTAAAAAAATAAGGAGATATTATTCTTCGTGTACCTGAGGAATGACGCTGGAAGTGAAAGGGTTAATAAATGGAAAAAGGTTAAAGTCCCCGCATTTCCCCTGTATAATGCCAAACCCCACAAAATCCCCAATCGAGTTGAGATTCCCCGCAGTTTAGGGAACTCCCCACAAATTGGCAACCCTGGCAGGGGGCCAAACAGCGGCGGGCGTTCATTCTTGTTTTTTCCCGCGCAGACCGCTACTCTTCCTTTCTCCCAGGAGTAGAAATTTATTCAGGATTATTTCCTGACAACCGGAACACTTTCTTAAACAGTTTTGAAATAACAGAATATAAAAATTATATTTACAAAACAAATATAATCAATTTAAAAATACGTAATAGTAATACAATTATACTTTTGCTTTTGAAATACCCTACCATTGCATTTTTACTTAGATAGTAGATGTATATGAATAATGAACAATATTTGTTGTGATGTTTTATTTTTAATAAATATAATGTACAACAACTAGTAAACAATTTGATTTTTTCAAATTTCTTAAAAAAATATGCAAGAAAACTATTTTCCACCATTGTTTTTTTTTTAGTAGGTATTATTTTGTACAATTTTTTTTTCAAAAAAGGTTTTAAAGTATATCGATTATAAGATGTGTTTAAATAACATTTATTATCCACCATTGTTTTTTTTTAGTAGGTATTATTTTGTACAATTTTTTTTTCAAAAAAGGTTTTAAAGTATATCGATTATAAGATGTGTTTAAATAACATTTATTATCCACCATTGTTTTTTTTTAGTAGGTATTATTTTGTACAATTTTTTTTACAAAAAAGGTTTTAATGTATATCGATTTGAGGATGTGTTTAAATAACATTTTATGAGGCATAATTTTTCAAAGTAACATCTTTTTTTTTTATGTAAATCTTTTTTGTTTTTATGTAATTTTTTTTTTTTTTATGTAATATGTATACTAATGACATATTTTAAGAAGGCTAGTGCAAATGTTTGTTTGCAAAATTTGTAGGGATGCGTAAGTGTATTAATGTAATTACTGTGCATTTATTTAGGGGCGTGTGTAAACAAACCCTACGTCATATATTTTTTGTGTGTGTATGTGATAATGTAACTAATTGAATAGTGAAACTAAACTTTTTTTTTTTGAACTTTTATGAAAAAATCAATCTATATAAAATTGTAAAGAATACTCTTGCCTAAAACCCAAATTACTAAACCAAAAAGGTATAATAAGAAAACCTTAAGGTAGTTTTACTTAGATGTATTAATGACAAAAATACCGTATTTTATCCAGTAATATGATATAATATAGCATACAAAATGTCCACCGCCTGTCTAGGCCAAATATTAAAAATACGTATTTATTAAAATTATTCAAAGACTACATTAGCAAAAAAAAAAACAAATAAATATACTGACGATAAATAAAGCATTATTTTAGGGTATGTGTGAGGTACAAATAAAATTAGGCAATATATTTTGAATATTTAAGAAATATAAAAATCAATACAAATGAGAACCTACTAACAAAATGCGAACAGTTCAACAGAACTTATTAAAATTGAAATATTTTGGTAAATAAATAATTTTATTGAAATGCACATACTAAACTTCTCTTTTATTACAGTTTTTATATTTTATTGAAACAAAGCCAAGAAACAGTTAATAATGTTTCAAATACCGATTGTTTTTTTATATTTTTAAATAAACATAAAATTAAAGAGATAAACAATCATGGAAGATAATTGAAACACATCACACAAAAACATCACCAACTTAAAACTATTCCAAAGACCTGAAAAAGCTCTCCATTTTATATGAATTGCCTCAAAGAGCTTCCGGTACAGGCATCTCTAAAATTCCAGCTGACACTCTGACAATAAAAAACTAGATGCAATTTATAGATGCCATGCCACACTGTGCTTTATTGGGGAAAAAAATTCAAAATTATTGATTGGTAAAATAAATTAATAATAAATATCCAAGTCGATGTTTTCACAAATACATACTAAGTACAAAACCACACCAGTTTGTGTCTGCCTATCTATAAACTAAATAATTTATTTCTAAACCAATTACGACTAGGAACTTCAGCCCTATGGGAAATTGGATAAAAAAAATAATTATGCGCGGTTAAAATGAGAGCATTAAATTATAAAGCAAAGTTTCTTCAAAATGTATGATTTTTTTTATTTATAAAATTTAACTACTTTATATGACGTCACTAGAATATATGAATCAACTGATGATAAGAAAATTGTAGAAGATTTCTAGTTTACTTTTACCATCAACCTATCAATCGGCAGAACTGACCGAGAAGAAGCAGAAGAGAACTTAAGGCGTCACAGGCGGAGTAATTTCAGAATTAAAAAACTTTAAAAAATCATAGTTTTGATAATACGATACATAAAAATAAAATAAATCATTTTTGGCTCAATTTAATAGTATATTAACAAATAAAAAAACCACTAAACTTCTTTCCTAAAATTACATTAGAAAATTGCAAATGAAGTTTATAGTTAATATAAACAAACAGAACCAAAATACATTTAGTACTGACAAAACAAGACCATTAAAAAAACATAAAGAAAGAGTGTGCAATTTATATTAAAATACCTATTCTACTTAAGACTTCCTAGACTAGGTAAGCCAGCTGGAAAATGTGGGAAGATCTATTCCAAAGAACTCCAAGTCGACCAAAAAATTTAACAATTTACACATTCTGGACATTGGGAAATAAAAGACTATGTTGCACTTAAAAAACTTAGTTAAAAACAAAATTCAATTCTCGGTGACACGGTTGAAAATATTAAAAGATATTAATAACTTTTGGTATTTCTGGGCTCACTAAAGCATGGATCCAATCTTATCTTTGGGATCGAACGCAATCAGTTCAAGTTTCAAGTAAAAAGTCTTTATTTACCCTTCTTAAATCTGGTGTCCCACAAAGACCCACTGTTTATCAACGATGTGTCCAAAATTATTCGCTCATTCGGGTTGCTTTCTCATTATTATGCGGATAATCAACAAATCTACTTTTACTGCTCTCGTCAAGATATAAACAATTTGAAAAATCGCGTATCTCAATGCATTCAAACCGTCAATAACTGAATGGCATCAAACAGACTCAAACTCAATCCATGAGCATCTAATGACAGCAACAAAAAAGCGACAACACCTTTTAGACCGATCTCCAATTTCAGTTTCAGGTTATGATCTTACCCCTAGTATAGATATATTTTTAATAACATGTATTACATTTACATTTTTACATTCGGGTTCGATTCCCGGTGAGAACACAAAAATTTTTATGTGTTTTTTCTCAAGCCTGGGTGTTCCGTGATGTAATTCAACATTGTAATTGAGCCTCCTGGCCTGTTGTGGTGGAAAAATATATACATATATAAAAATAAAAAAACAAATCAGAAAATATAATGTCACTTTAGCCTAGTTAGAATGTATGTTTTAGTATTTGTAAAGCGCCCTTGAGTTGATATTTCACAAAAATGGCGCTATATAAATCAACTAAATATTATTATTATTATCTATTATAGTATGGTTCCCTAAAACCATTTATTTCCTGTTCTGGGAATAAAATGACTTGCCGATTATACTCAAAAAATCAATAGTACACGCTTATGCCAATAAAACAAATATATTATGAGCATGACTAATTTATTGATTTTATCTAATATCATCAGCTGATAAATGTTCTGAGAAAGCTGGTTTAAGTCAATTGTACATATCATGTCTGTCAAACATAGCAATATACATGTAGTTCAATTTGATCAGATAAGAGGAGGCAAATATTAGTTATAGGAAGTTGCTGTTAGTCAACTTCTGATAAAGATCACACCTATAATAACATAATGTCTTTCATTTGTACCGGGACATCAGTGGTGTGGTGATACATCAATTAATGTTTTGTAAGAACACTTTCATTTGTTTTAAATCATGGCAGATTGCCATTGGTGACGTTTTCATAATCTAAGGAGTTTTTGTGTAAATGATTTTGAAAAAATCAGACCAAAATTAGATTTAGATTACAGGGCACTAAGAGCCAGTTGTACCAAAACAAGTTAAGTTAAAAAAAGTTTAAAGTTAACAAACTTTTGCGTTTTTGTCAAAATATATAAAATTTGTTCATTAAAAACGTAGGATCATAAAATAAATTTGGACCCTTTTGACTAAAATGTAAAAATGAATATTTGTATATTTTCAAAACTTATTTTTTTGTGGCGCACCTAGCCGTAATTAGAACATTATATTAGGGACTTGAATTAGTTCTCCCTGTTTCTCAATATATGGCCTTTTTACACCAGCCAATACTACAGTCAACTTCATCGTGAAGCTCGTCATTAGGCTTGAAATGACAGTACATGTTATACCACCGAAGTCAATATCTTTAGTCTGTGGCAGAAGTGTAAACAACATATTTTTTCATGACGTTAAACTTGTCAAATTTTATGCCAAAAAAACAGTATTTGGGGAATTTAATTTTAAATCTGAACTATTTTATTTTAACTGAAGCAAATTTCTTCTGAAAAAAATTCATGTGGAGACTTACGGTGACCATGCTCAGAAACAATTTGCAGACATTGGTTTCCATGCTTTAAAAATAATTATTTTGATTTTGAAGATAAAGAACTCTCTGGTCCACTAAAAAAGTTTGAAGACAAAGAATTGGAAGCATTACTCGATGAAGGTCAGATTTAAAATGGACTCGCAGAATCATTAGGAGTTGATCACACAACAGTTGCCTAGCATTTAAAAGCATTAGGAATTATTCAAAAGCAAAGTAATTGGGTGCCATAAAAATTAAAGCCGAGAGACGTTAAATGGTGATTTTTCATGTGTGAACAGCTGCTCCAACGGCAGAAAAGGAAAAGTTTTTTGCATTATATCATGACAGGTGATGAAAAAGTGGATACACTACGATATGTCATATCATGAGATTTTTCAGAATAAAAAATCCTATTTTATTTGACTACTCAATCGGTAACACTGCATTGGATTCAGTTATTAAGATGCGGGATTTGGGTGTGATTTTTGATCAGAAATTGTCTTTTATCAGTAGATCTTTGAAAACGCTTGGGTTTATTTTGCGCATCACTAAGGACTTTAAAAATATAAACACTTTAAAAATTTTATACACCTCCTTGGTGAGAAGCATCTTGGAGTATAATTCTACAATATGGAGCCCTTATTATGCCTCTCACCAAATTACCATAGAAAGAGTTCAGAATAAGTTTTTGAGATATGTTAATTTTAAATTAGGAATACGTAATGAATTTCGTAACTATGATTATTTATTAAATATATTAAATTTGATTAAATTAAAGGACAGGAGAACTATTAATGATTTATTAGTTCTATTTAAAATCGTTAATTCAGCATTGGACAGCCCTGAAATTTTGGCCCTCATTGGTTTTAAAGTACCAGTTAGAGTGACTAGGCTAGTTCAACTTTATCACTGCAACAATCATATCTCAATATATTCTAGCAATTCAGTACTGAATCGTCTACATGCGCTGGGTAATAAACATTTGGATTTAGGTGACATATTTTTATTGAAATTTCCAGCTTATAAACAAATTACTTGTAAAACATTTTAGTTTGGAATCAATATTTTAATTATGTTCTTTCTAAGTAAGCATTGAAAAAGTTGTTACTGTATATACTCCACTGTAAATACTTATGTATGTATGTAATGTAAAAGGTACTTGTACCGTTAATTCTTGAAAAAATAAAATAAAATAAAATAACCCGAAGAGTAGAAAAACGGGGGGTAGTAAGCCCGGCCATGCATTGACATAGACGGCAATGTTGAATATCCATGATTTCAAACTCATACTCTGTATTTGGTGAGATCAGCTGATCTTAGCTGGTGTAGTGTATTATAAGCTCCTTAAACCCAACGAAATCATCGAGGCAGATCTTTATCTACGACAATAATTAACGCGTTTAAGCCGAGCATTGAAGAAAAGCGACCGCAATACGAGGAGAGACATGACAAAGTAATTTTGCAACATGACAATGCTCGGCCCCATGTTGCAAGGCCAGTCAAAACATACTTGAGAGTCTTACCCCACCCATATTCACGTGACATGGCTCTTTAAGATTACCACTTGTTCCGATCGATGACTTATGTCCTGGCTGAGCCGAGCTTCCATTCTTATGAAGATGCCAAAATATGGCTCGATTCATGGATAACCACAAAAGATGAGTCGTTCTTTAGAGATGGTATTCGTATGTTGCCAGAAAGATGGGAGAAAGTAGTCGCTAGCGATGGAAAATATTTTCAATGACATGTTCACTACTTTTTTAAAAAAAGCATTAATTTTCACAAATAAACAGGGAAAACTCATTCAAGTCACCAATATTGAAATGCATGTTTAAAAAAATTATCAACTAAAATGAATGCCAGAGTAATTTATTTACCATACCTTAACTTTTATAAAAAGTGCGTTTGTATCTATTATTAGCGACTGGTTGAAGATTACTCAAAATTAAAATGTCTGTGTTTACTATAAGAACGCATTTAAAAAAAAAAATGTGTATTCTATGCTATATGCCCTGTAACTTAAAAAAAAAAAATTATTTTATTTCAGAGAAATGGCTTTACCTCAAGTAAAACAATGCTGCTGTGGGTGTACTCTAGAACTTGGTAGCTTCATCATAGCCTGGATGGAAATAGTATGAATAATAATATAATTTTAATGAAAACAGTTTACTATAAAACCGTTTGTCGGCCTCGTGGTGTAGGGGTCAGCGCGATTGCCTACCACGCAAGAGGTCTCGGTTTCGATTTCCTTCATTATTGATGTTAAAAATATATTTATTAAGGTGTTTTAATACTAGAATATTTCATGGTCCCCGGAATGTCACCTGAACCGTAAGACTGGTCATCTTACCTTTATGTAACAAATATGATCAAGACAGGCTACGATTGGTATACCAATGCTGTGCCCTATGATGTTGATGATAAAACCATTTTGCTTTAGTTTTACTAACTGACAATAAAGTTAATCTAAGAAGTTTAAAAAAAAAAAAATAATGAGGCTGCCAAAAAGCTCTAAATAAAAAGAATATTTATTTTGTTTTGTAAATCAATAAAACAATAGACTCTTTCTTCATCTTCATCATAATTACCCTTTCCAAACCCTGGTGAACCAAATGCAGCATATTTCAATCATCTGATACATTCAATTCAATTCAATTCATTTATTTAAATATAACATGTACATTACAAACATATATTCAATACGTATATATTATAAAAAAGAAAAAAATACACGAAAGAGACCCATGTCAAAGTAATAGGAAAATCCTGCTCCGGAAAACCCCTTCGGATACATGGAACAGATCAATATCCAGAGCGATGTTGTTCAGCATAGCGGTAGCCCTTCCAACAGGCATAACCATAGGCAGGTTGGTCCTGTTTATTGGAATATGAAACAATCTATGCTGACACTATGGTATATAATATATTGTTCACTATCAGGAACATACAAACCAATGCTCATGTGCCACCGTTCTTCATAGACGGTACTGAAGTAAAAAGAGTAAAGTCGTTAAAATATCTAGGCCATGTACTTGTCAAAAACTGTGTGGACGATTCTGATATAAGGTGACAATATCGTGCTAGCACGAAGATTTTATCAATGCTCCTTGGAAGTGCAGAACAGGTTGTTTCAGGTTCTGTGGACACAACAATACACCAGTGAGCCAAAAATAATCAACTTTGTGTTAGGGATATGAAAGTGTTCTATAACAATAGATATTGAGTTCTACACAAGCTTTCCCGACATTATAGCGCGGGTGGGATGTTTGCTGCTCCTAGTCATCCTCACTAGGATGAACTGCTATGACACTAGATAGCGGGCCTCAGAGAGCAGCTAGGGAAAAGCCCTAACATAATAATATGCCAAAAAACATAATAATAAGTAAAAATCCCAAAAAATTAAATTGAGTGAGGACTAGGACTTCCATTTGAGACTTGGGACTCTCAAAAATTCGATTCTCGAGACATTTTCAATGTTGAGACTCTCAAAATGCTCGTTTCGAAATTTCGAGACCAGCAGTACGATTCTAAACTTTCTCTAAGAGGTAGAAAACAAGTTGCTAACACCTATTTTAAATACTAATTAAAAAATATAACGATGGCAATATCATGTTATACATATGGTATAATAATGAAAATGAAGGCAGAGTTTTACGATCTCAGAGCTGGCGCAGGCAACACTAAAAATCCAAAGCAAAAAACACACTCACCAGGTCAAAACTACCCTTTTTTATAAGACTGGGGCTGGATCAGTGTGGCATTGTTCTCGTGTGTGCTAAAGCTGCACACATTTTCTCTTAGCTCTCTCTGGAGCTTTATGGCTGCTGGTTGCGACTTGACTTCCTCTTTAACTAGTTGTTAATTTAAGAATATTTTTCTGTTATGTTATTTTAGGTAGGATATTGTGATCTATGTTTGGTGATATAGGGATAGTTGGTTGATATGTTTTGTATTCATTTTAATGAAAAGTTTCATTTTCAGTTTCAAAGTGTTCGATAATTTGATTTATTTACTACATGCCCTATTTTTTATACGAATTATCAATCGTCTCGAATAGCCTCAAAGTCTTAAAAAGTCTCAAAATTTCGAGACTTGATCTCCGAGTCGCATCTTAGGCACGAGACTCAAATTTGTGTCGAGACTGGAAGCCCTAGTGGAGACAAGGCTTCATAGTGGCGTCTTTGCCAACCATTCTTGATTTTTTCTTGGCATGATTATTTTTTTATTTATTTATTATTTTTAAAAACCCGTTAGGGTTGCATAAACATATTACAAGGTCTAGTCTTGTCATGTCTCATATGGTTAGTGTAGTCAACATATCTTTTTTAGGTTGATTTTGAATTTGCCTCCAATGGAATTTTTCAGGTATGTAGTAAATAGTTTATTTATTGTTTGTTTGACTTGTACTTTTTATTAAGCTTAAAAAATAATTCAACAATGTTTTGAGTATGTCCAAATGCTTGCAGACCGTGGATTTTCTCCCTATTCATATCTAAATTTGTTGCGAAAGAGAGGGAAAACATTTTTGAGAAGGAATATGGAAGTCAAGGCATTAACAGAGCTTATAACCTGTCATTGGCTGGGTTAAGTGGCCACTTTACACACTGTGTAACATTCGTCATTCGGCCCATGTTCAAATATCCACCTTTCATCAACTCTTTCATCTGTCAACTTTTGTAAAGTAATTCTCTGTAGCAAAAAAATTAGATTAAAAAATCATATTCAGACATACCTATATATTACAGTTTACAATAACTCTAATGTTTTATTGATGAATATCTAAAGTTTCCCTTATTCCGATTCATATTTTTATTTCTTGTTGATCTAATTATTTATAAATTAATTAATTTAATATAATTGCCGAAGAGAACATAACACATTTATGTTTGTAAAATAAATTGTAGCTACTAAGAATACATAGGAGATATTATAATACAATCTATCAATTTTTTAAACATTTATGAATTAGTAATTGGAAATCAGGAAGTGTGTTAATTTTATTCTTTTGAATCTATCCTTCAGATTGGATCCATACTCTATATAATATCCTCTTCACTTTCGTTGGCTCTGGGAACGGATTCAACTAATAACGAGAGCCAAGTTGCATCCCTTATAACATACATCATTTCAGGAGTCATACAATTCGCACTGGGAATTGTGTTACTAAATGGTGTCAGAAAGGTAAACATTAAGTAATCATATTTCAATACCTTAAATTAAAAAAATTAAGTATATTACAACATAAAACTGTTTTGTAAATTTTGGTACAGTCATTAAAAGTAGTTGTTTTATAAACTTAATCTTATTAAATTGAGTAAGGGCAATAAGCCCGCTAAGTACATTAGCAGGCTTATTGCCAAACCGCAATTTCTTCCAAACAATTGATCAAATAAAAGTGTTATTTATATAGTTTGTGTTTCAAAACGTATGCAAAACGTAATTGGTATTACAGCAGAGGTATAACATATGGTCAGAACACAGAATGACAATTTCATTTATAAATTTAAATGGGGCTTGGCAATCTTCTCCAAATTTAAAGCTCTCCATGGATTAGGATTAGCAGGGGGGTATAGTATCTCCGAGTTTATTCAACTTGTCCGTTGATACTCTATATAAACAACTTATAACTTGACATGTAGGATGTTCAATAGGTTTGACAAGAGTGAACGCTATATCATGCGCTGATGATGTTGTACTGCTAGCTCCACCCTAAGCAAGTTTATAGCAATTAACTTCAATCTGTGAGCAGTTTTCTAAAGATCACAGATTAAAATGCGACGCTAAAAAGTGCGAGGTGGTTATTTTTAAGACAAAAAACCATGTGCCACCGTTCTTCATAGACGGTACTGAAGTAAAAAGAGTAAAGTCGTTAAAATATCTAGGCCATGTACTTGACAAAAACTGTGTGGACGATTCTGATATAAGGTGACAATATCGTTCTAGCACGAAGATTTTATCAACGCTCCTTGGAAGTGCAGAACAGTTTGTTTCAGGTTCTGTGGACACAGCAATACACCAGTGAGCCGAAAACAATCCTCGTAGTTTTAGGGATATGAAAGTGTTTTATAACAATAGATATTGAGTTCTACACAAGCTTTCCCGACATTATAGCGCGGGTGGGATGTTTGCTGCTCCTAGTCATCCTCACTGGGATGGACTGCTATAACACTAGATAGCGGGCCTCAGAGAGCGGCTAGGGAAAAGCCCTAACATAACAATAAGCCTATTGGCGGAACATTGCTGGGAATAGCGGTTGTGACAGCATTGGAGCTGGACGCTTGACTGCCATTCTTCTTAGTTTTGTCACCTGTTCTGTTAAAAAATTCTTTGAATTCTTTTAAATTTTATATTTAATGTTTCATTTGTTTCATTTTCGTATGAATTATGTTATTCTTCATCTTTTTTTGTGGTTTTTTAATTCTTCGTAACGGTAATATGCTTTAGTGCAGCACTACCCACCCAATTGAGCTGGAATAAAAACTATTATAATTAAATTATTATTTAGACTTTTTTAATTAAAAGAGCCTTTATTATTTCTATTTTTTTTCTAGAAAAAACCAAATTACCTGAACATTTGTGTTGTAATTGGAATAATTGGAATTATCGTATACGCTGCTTTAATTCTTGCAGCCACTATTGTCCTTATGGTAAATGGAATGATTGCTGCTGGTATTATTGGATTCTCGATTCAAGTATCGATTTTAGGTAAGAGTTGTTTATAAATGTTCATTTTATATTTGTCAAGAAAGTTGTAAAAATAATGGCAGCGTATCTCATTCATTTATTGTTACATGGAGGTAAGATGCTTAGTCTTACGGTTCAGGTCCCTGTCCTGAGACACTGAGATATTAGAGTGTTAAAACACCATTTTAAATAAATATTTCATGTGAATCATGTTGGGAATCGAACCTAAGACCTCTTGCATAGTAGGCAAACGCACTGACGATTAGACCATAAGGCTGACAATTACATATAATACATTTATATTACAATTTTAAAATACATATCTATAAGAGTTACACTGTGTCCTGGCAGATGATGAATACAATTCTGTCTTTGAAATATGACCGGAATCCTGGATGAGTGTTTTTGACCCGATGGCTGCTCTCAGATAAAGACCCTTACTATTATACCTCTAAGTACCTTCTCAATAAGGAAATCGAGAGGAGAAACGTTTGTCTTTTAGTGCAGGGGTTGGCGCGTTGGCCTACCATATTTGAAGGTCCTGGGTCTGATTCCTGAAAATATTTATTTGTTTTCTCTTAAACATTTGTTTTTTGATCATTAAATATTTATTTGTTGTCCGTTAAATATTTTTTAGTAGAACCTTAAATATTTGTTTGTTGTCCATTAAATATTTGTTTTGTTGTTCATAAAATATTTGTTTTTTGTTCATTAAATAAATAAATAAAATATTTGTTTGTTGTACGTTAAATATTTGTTTTTTGTCCCTTATATATATATATTTTTAAAATTAAATATTGCACCACAACAGGCCAGGAGGCCCAATTACAGTGGTGAATTATAGCATATACCTAACATCCAGGCTTGAGAAAAATCATATTAAATTTTTGTGTTCTCACCGAGAATCGAACCCGGAACCATCCATGCGTGAGTCAAGCGTTTTGACCACTACTGTACCACGGAGGCCGCTATTTGTTTGTCGTCCCATAAATATTTGTTTGTTGTGCCTTAAATATTTGTTCATGGTCCTTGGACTGGCACCTAAAGTGTAAAACTATCACTTTACTTTCTTGTAACATTGGAATTTTTATTCATGCTGATTAATTGAACTGGGGTGGTATTCTGAACGCAAAAGCGCGCGTAGAAAACGCATTTTTAACGTGTATTTACGTATTAAATACACGCCAACAGAGCGATCTCTTTGTGTGCAATTTCGTTTAGAATACCAGCCCTGGAGTGGTATTCTGGATCTTCTCTACCCCCTTAAGAGTGATTAATTTGAAGATTATTATTTGCTTCATATAATGGCCACACTAATGATTAAACGTCAAACAAATGCGAACACGAGCAACTAAATATGTTTTTTTTTTATTTTGATCATTATTGCGACCTTAAGAATTACCCAAAACATTTACTTAGGTGTTTTAAACAACTTTAGTTATTTTTACATGACGTATCTTGGATTCTCACACTCCCTTTCGACAGCATCACAATGACCCAAACTTCAATGCTTCTGAGATCTGATGAAATGAGTGCTTATTTATTGTGTGTGCAAGATACTTGGTAGAATTTCATATTGAAATTTGGTAAGGTATGCAAAATAAAACACTTTTACTGGATTTCATTCAACTTGAATTTTTTTCAATATGTGTAACGCATTTCATCTTGTTAGAACATTATAAAACTAATTTGAAACTAGTTATATAGGTATGCTTTAAAAAAATAAAAATAGAATTAAATCCAATAAAAGTGTTTTATTTTGGATACTTTACCAAGTTGAAATATGTGCTTTTTATTTTATGTGTTGACGCTTTTTTTTAAAATTTCAGGTTTAAATTTTTACTTGCTAGTCATCATTTCGAGTTACCGGAAGGAAATTATTGCAAAACTAAGAGAAGGTGTTTAAATATATTTTAAAATGTATGAATTAAAAAACTGCTGGAATGTGATAATAATGACGTGGTATCATTAAATGATTATTTCAGTCATACTGACTTATGTTGTTTTATATATTATTTTTTATTTAATTAATTTTACAATACGCCCAAAGGGCGTTTCCAAAAATAATACAGGTAAGTACAAACATAGTAAAAGGTAATTAAAAAAATGAACAACACAATTTTTTTAAAGACATGTAGAAACCAAAAAAGCATACTGCAATGGAAAATCAAAAGTAAAACTGTGAGTACCAAAAAAGAGAAAAACAGAAGGTACGTAAGTACATAAGAAAAATTAAAAAGCAAATAGTTAATATTTACGTTTTTTTAAACACAAAAAAATAATTAAAAAATTAATATGAAAAATAAATAATAAAAAATAAATTACATTATAAAAAGTCGAATAAGATTCAGGAGTTCACAACAATCGAGCTCTGAATGTAAAATAAAAAGGTCTTTTATTTTTATACGATCTTCTAATAAAATTAAATTTTAAGTATCTGATAGAAACGTGTAGGTAATTTATATTATCTAAGGGAATATTTAATTCAAAATTTACGAATCTCAAATACTTTATTTGACAACAATATTTTAAGTTTGTCCTAATTTTTGTAGACAAGAACTGGATTCAACTCCCTGGGGAGCTGTTAACATTAACATGTTACAACAGAGATGAAGAACATTTTAGAGAAGGCAATATAGAAGTCTAGGCGTCTACAGGGCTTACGACCTATCATTGGCTGGTTTAATGCCTAGACTTCTATATTACCTTCTCTTAAATGTTCTTCATCTCTGTTGTAATATGTCAACTTTATTTGAATTCTCTCTATGTTCCTAATGTGCAATTTATACTGAGGAGACCACACATTTACTTATTCAGTTTCAGGGCCAAAAAATTAGCAAAATAAAAAGTACCTAGATATAATTTATATGCAATGTGTACAAAAATAAAATAAATAAAAGTGTTTATAGAGTATAATGTACGTCAGTCACTCGGGGGGTCGCAGCTATAAGCGATGCAAATGTCCGGGGTGGGGGGGGGTGATGACAGATCTTACAAAATCCGACGTTATCTCTCCCCTCTCCCCCTCTCCCAGGATAACAGTTTTTTGCATGCACCTAAACTTTACTTTATTTATGGTCACACTTATGATTAAACGTCAAATAAATACGAACACGTGAAACTAAATATGAAAATTTTCATTAAGACCATTATCGTGAACTTAAGCATCACTCTAAACACTTAATTGGGTTGAATTGACCAACCCGTATTCGTTTTTTTCCGTTTTTAAACAGTTTTATACATCATTTGATGTTTAATCATCAGTGTGGCCAATTTACGAAGCAAAGTTTAGTCGCGTCGAAAGAGAAAAAATCCCAAATTAACCACTTTCTAGGGGGCCGAGAAGATTCAGAATACCACCCCTGGTCTTGCTTATTTATAATTGACGCCTTCCTAACAACATACGTCTTCGGCTCTATATACATTCAATTCAATTCAATTAAATTAAATTTATTTATTTAAAATATAACATATACATTACAAACATATATTCAATATGTACATATTAAAAAAAAAGAAAATACACGAAAGAGACTCATGTCAAAATAGTAGAAGAATCCTGCTCCGGAAAACTCCTTCGGATACATGGAACAGATAAATATCCAGGTCGATGTTGTTCAGCATAGCGGTAGCCCTTCCAACAGGCATAACCATAGGCAGGTTGGTCCTGAGTATCGGAATATAAAACAATATATCCTGACGCTGTCTTAGGTAATAATCAGGAACATACAAACCAATGCTCATCATAATCTCAGAATAATCAATCATGCCGCGCAACAATCGATAAAAATGTGTAGTCAAATACACATTCCTTCTAGTATCTAAACTGTTGTAGCCAAGCATACCCTGGAGAAACTCGGTCGGGTAGAGCCAAGGATAATACCCACACTCTCTCATGTAATACATAATTCTATTCGTAGCTACATTTTTTAATAAGTTCAGTTTTTGCCCACTAAATGTCATAATACGCTAAATGTTGAAAAAACGGCTACTCCGGAAACCGAAAATATGTTGCCGGTTGCCGCAACACCATAAAAACGCTTTGATTGTGTTTCGGATTCGTGTGTATTTTGATTCAAGTGTCAAATCATCCTATCCTCTAAAATCCGGTGGCTCTTGTTTTGATTTCCCAGTCCCTAACGTGACTTCTTTTCCCGGCGGCGAGTCGAGAAAAAACGGTACTTCTTGGAACATCGCAACGAACAACACACGGAAAAACGCATCTTCAAAATCGATCTAAGATAACGTATCCGGATCAATTCAAGTAACGCAGTGTTAATAAAACCGTGAGTGCTATCCTGAAACATGTGCCAAAGGAAGGAAAACGTAAGTCCTTAATCCTTTAATTTATTTCCTGGATTGACACATTAACGTATATCGAAAACCAAACGAACATACACCAATTTTCATCGAACACGTTTCGAGAAAAGCGGCCATTGTTTACAATCCACCAAGGAGTCGAAGGAATAACAAACAAATTGATTGGTTATTGTAAATTCGTGGTCACATGTATCTGTGACGTTTCAATAATTTTTTCCTATTGAAATTCCTAATTCTGGGACCCAGAAAGTACCTTCTTATTCTTCTTCAGCCTCTTCCAAACGTCTTCATTCCTTCCTGTCACCCGCTTTCATCATCCATATTTTACCGGCTATCGAGAGTATAAATCTGAGTCAGGTATAATTGATAAGATTGAGAAAGGGTTTCTGAAATGGTTTGGTCAAGTAGAACGAATGGATGCCAAAATAATGGTAAAACAAGTAAATATGGCGAAAATGAACGGCAACGTGAGACGAGGACGACCAAGAAAGACGTGACATGATCAGTTAAACCAAAATCTTAAGTCTAGTCATGTCAATAGCAGGCAGAACCGAAGGACATGTATGACAATACGTATGAATGTGGAATAAACTAGAAATGTATGCCAAGATAGACGTGTGTTGCGTTCCATTCTCTCTGCTAGTAGAAGTAGACGTAGTTCCATAATCGTTTCGCCTAGTTCATCCATGTCTTCACTTATGACCACTGTGTCATCTGCGAATATGAGGTGACTCAAGTACATGCCATCGATTTTTACGCCCTTAAAAGGTACCTACATGAACAAACATATTAAGTATAGGGATCGACTTACCACAGTCAGAATCATCGCTAAAAATGTCATGCGGAGTGTTGGATCTGCGGGGACTGTGGCGAGATTTGGACGCAGGATTAGACTGTGAGCCCTCCAAGGGAGTGGATTCGTTTTCGCTTGAGTTTCGTTGCACGTTCTTCTTCCAGTTGTTACGGCGGCGATCGCTGTCCGCCATTTCGTCATTCGAGTCAACATCCGTGCAGTTTGCATCAGAATCGGAGCACGACCCGTTCCCGTTGTTTATCTCGACGAAGGTTCTGCTGGGGATGTACGTCGTGTTGGAATCCACCCCGCCCTTGGACGACAGCTGATTATACTCTTTTCGCGCCGGTCGGGATTCTGTTAAAATAGAGAAATAAACACCTTTTAAACCTTGAAAAATGTAACTAGGAAGAGTAATTCGCATGCGCACAAATGATATAAGCATCAACAAATTACAACAGGTATGAAGAATACCTTAAATAAGGGAATATGGAAGTCTAGGCATTTATAGGGCTTATGACCTGTCATTGGCTAGTTTAAGTGGCCACTTTACACACTGTGTAACATTTACCATTTTTCCTCTGTTTGAACATCCAAATTTCTTCAATTCTTCCATTTGTTGATTTTAGAAGTTAAAGAGCTGAAACCTTTATTGTTGTGAAGAAATCGGCTGGCATCTGGCTGAATTATTTCACATACTAGGCAACGCCTGAAAACAATTTTTCAATTTTTAAACTTCTTCTTGGAACTTCACTAAAATCAACAAATGGAAGAATTGAAGAAATTTGGATGTTCAAACATAGGCAAAATGGTGAATGTTACACAGTGTGTAAAGTGGCCACTTAAACCAGCCAATGACAGGTCATAAGCCCTGTAAATGTCTAGACTTCCATATTCCCTTATTTGAGTTATTCTCCATCCCTGTTGTAATTTGTTCATCTTAATGACTCCCGAGAGATGCTATCCAGTCTTTTGTCTACGAACATTTGGACAAACTCAAATATTGTAATGATATAAGCATCTATCAACAATATTTTAAGTATGGCCAAAAGTTTGTAGACAAAGCTTGATTTTACTCTCCGGGGAGTATCACGATTGAATTTTATTGCAAGAGAGGAAAAACATTTTTGGGAAGGAAATATGAAAATCTATAATACTGAATAAGTTTGTGAATAAATAAATAAATAAGAAGCTTAAAGATAGACAAATAATTTTACAGTAAAGTTACCTATAGAAATTTCAATATTTTATATTATTTTATTTGTTATTTTATTTATTTCAAATACAAACAGGTGTACAGGCAAAATTAATACAAATAAAAACAATAACAAATGTGTACATAGTAGGGCCTGCCATCCAATCATATGTATTCACTAAATAAAGCTACGATGGTTTAAACTATATAAATAACAAAAAAACTACGTATTAAAATAAAAGAAATATGGATAAAACAATGATATAGTTGGAAGGAAAAGAAGGAAATTGATAAGGACTGGTGAAGGATGATTGAAGGAAAGTAGGAGTGGAAAATTGCATTTGATTTAATGATTAAGAGCAAAAAAAGAGACAAAACGTCTATTCTCTGTTATTCTGAATCAAGCGTATTAGTTCCTAATTAACATCATGTTCCATTCATTGCACTGCATTGGTACAAATAATGCTAGGTAAATTGAAAGTTTGTTTTATTTGATTTATTACCATTCACAAACAATAAACAATACATACGACATTGGTATAATATACTATTTGATTTTATAAGTCCCGTTTCAGTTCTCCTATAATTATTTACTGTATCGTTGAAGATATCAATATCAGCATGACTTTCTAATTCGTGATGATGCATTAAAGTGCGCCATATTATTATTGAAGGTTGGAAGATAAAATGTAGTGTACGATCTCAGTCGCCGACTGTGGAAATTCAGGTACATTCTCTAAACAAAATGTAGAATCAATACTACAATTAATTGTATTATAAAGATATTTCAAGTCTAAAATCTGTGTCCTAAACTCCAACTTATTTAGAACAAAATATTCTATCTTTGTTACATTAAGGTAAGGTGACCAGTTTTAAGCTGCAGATTTCAGTGAAGGAAAAAAAATATTTAGGATACTGATAGAACAGATGTACAGGTTAAATGCTTATACATCGAGACTTTAAAAAATATACGTATAAAAATAGTAGGGTTTGCTATCCAAAAACTTGTATTCACTCAATTGTAATAAAATTAAGCAGTGGTTTAAACTATATAAAAAAATGTAATTAAAACATTGTTATTAATTTTAAATCAATATTTCATGTCCATTTTTCCTAGAATCAAACCCGCGATCTCAAGTATCTCCACTTGATTTCTTTTTTCATTTTTTTTACCCGAGGGCAGCCATCGAGTTAAAAGCATTCGTGCATATTTCTGGTTCTATTTCACCCGCAAAATTGTATTTTTCATCCGTTTGGACACGGAGTAAAATATTTATTATATCTAGTGTAAACTACTTTTCGATGGAGAGGTTTGAACCCTAAAAACCCCCTTAATATACGTCGTTGTCTAAGGTTCTGGTTCTGTTTCACACAGCGAACTGTATTCTCAATCCACATGGACAGTCACAAAATCAGATAAAACTATATATGTGAATCGTGTTTGTCTTGTCTCTACCCAACCTATTATACTCTTATAACCAATGTATGTAAGTTTAGTAGAAATTTATATGAGGGGAAGTTTTGAGGGTCGCAGAAATATGCAAATGCGCCCCGCTGCTGTGGCAAAATGGTGACCTCAAATACCCAAACTACGGCGGAGAAAGGACAACACTACTTTAAGGAACGCATTTCTTTAAACCCTTACCTACTTTGGGTATAAATTATGGATTAAATATGTAAAATGTGGGATTACTGTGGCATCGAGGGTGTTGCGAACGTGATTAAGAATACGGTTCAAAATTTTGCGACTGCGATGTCAGGAAAGATTATATCCTCATTGGAATGCGGAATTCCCAGAAAATAAGAAAATATGGAAAATCCAAATCAACAAAATGGCGAATGTAACAACGCGTAGAGGAGATATATGGCATACGACTTTAATATGAGATGTCGGTGTTTCTCATAAATTAAGCAAGAACGTCCTGTATAACTTAGCGTAGGTACCGCGAAACCGTCCAATTTTGCCCGCTTTTTTACAATTATGTTGATTTTCTCAAAAAAAGTAATCTATGCCTTACTTTTTAATTTCTAAGAATGATTTAGGCAATCGTTGATTTTTTTACAATTGTAATTTCAGTCATATTTAAATGCGATTCCAAGCGATTAAAAATTTTGATGGCCGGCAAAATTACCTTCATTTTCGTCCATGTTTGCCCCAACCATTATTTGTTGAACTGTAGCTCACATGTCGTTCTTGTCTAAGAAATACATGATTGAATTATTAATTCAGGGGCAAAACTGTCGTTTGAACATATTTTTAATGGCTAACTAATAAAATATTCGTCTTAAAACAAGTGGGCAACTTTACCCGCTGAACTCTATTTGTTTTCATACAAGCAACTAATAGGGCTTAGAGTTGTTAAAATCTGGTTGATAACTTAAGACAAATTAATAAATCTTCTTCATTTTTAGAAATGTTTTATTTAAGAACCTACACATACCAATAATCCTAGTCTTAATTACCTAAATGTCAATTTTTAATATGAAGTAGATACATACATTTTTCGAAATGGCAAATATACCTATGTTGTGAGACTTAATAACGGTTTCATGAATATAGTTATTAACCAATTAAGAACGTTAAAATCAGACGATATCAATAAAAAAAATAATATAAAGTATTTCGGAATCTAAGTCCATAGCTACGAAAGTGAAAAAATATCGTTTGAGGGTGGATAATAACTCCAGATATAATGGAAATGATCAAATATAGAAACAAATTGTATACCATGCAAAAAATGAGAAATGCTTCAGAAACTATTAAAAAGCAATATAAGGAATATAAAAATACATTATCAAATGAATTAAGAAAGGCAAATAAGAATTAAATTAAATTATCCACAATAATGACAATACTTTTAAAAATCTAAAATACCTAATGTGTGCAAAATCTTCATAATAGTTTTAATTTAATTTAATCTAATTCTAAAAATAAGAAAGTGACAACCTTAACACATTTTTTTGCTTGGGCAAAATTGACTCTCCAGAGGCTCAACTTATGCGGGTTAATTTACCCATCGTCATCATTCTTGATTAAGGGTACTGACAGCACTTAATATAAACAGGAAATGATCTGAAAATCTTTGTTTATATCATACAACAAGAAATACTTATCTTAGTCCTTACTATCGAGCAGTATATTAAAAAACACCGAGTCGTAATTGGCCCGCAACAAATTACACGCGCACTTTGACAGGTTCTGACAAGCCACTGAGTAAAATAGTGACAAAAGCTTTCGAGGGAAGTTAGTGACATAAATCTACTTTCCTCCTTAATGTACCAAATTTACCGAAATCAAATGGAAATATTTATTTTTAAAGGTTGAGCATAGATTACATACAACAAATGTCCAAAAAACTAAGGCTCCACAACAATATTATATCATTTATATAAAATTTAAAATATCGAAAATAAACTTATATTTCAAACGGCAACGTGGTACGATGGTATAATAGCTGCAAGTAGGTTAGGTTTTACCGACTTTTTAATTTATAAATCTGACATAAACCTAAGTACCAAAACCATCAAAAGGAGGTTGAGTGATAATTGGTATAAACATAATACCTCTTCGTGCAAATGCTTGAATATGTCTATGTAGCATTAACATGCTAAAACATTTGAATCTGTAATTAGGTAACTTTTGACCTGGTTCTTGAATTTAATAAATGTTTGCAAGTAACTGAATAATATTTCGAGAAAAGTCATGATTCTACAACTGGAATTTCGTAAGTTTAAGAAAGCAGATTATATTGTTTTATGCATTATTTTTAATGCTTGTGCTCCATAAAAGGCAGTAAGCCGTGTATAATAAAGAAGAAAAAATAGTTTTTCTGCCTTTCCAATTTGATATTTACGTAAGTTTTACTTGTTTTTTTTAAAGGTTTTTTCTAAACAGAATTATCAATCTTTTGCTGATACACAATAAAATATGTTTTTGCAATGTACTGAAGTTAAATTCAAGAAGATTTTTTCACACAACCTAAGATTTGCATTTTGCAAAAAACCAGCCCCAGTAAAACTCTAATGTATGACGTATCATGAAAATAATTCAATTCAATTCAATTAATTTATTTTAAATATAACGTATACATTACAAAAATACATTCAATACGTGCATATTATAAAAAAGAAAAAGAAATACACGAAAGAGACTCATGTCAAAGTAGTATTAGAATCCTGCTCCGGAAAACCCCTTCGGATACATGGGACAGATTAATATCCAGAGCGATGTTGTTCAGCATAGCAGTAGCCCCTCCATCAGGCATAATCATAAGCAGGTTGGTCCTGAATATCGGAATATGAAACAATCTATGCTGACGCTGTCTTAGGTAATTATCAGGAACATACAAACCAATGCTCATCATAATCTCAGAATTATCGATCATACCGCGCAACAATCGATAAAAATGTGTAGTCAAATACACATTCCTTCTAGTCTCTAAACTGTTGTAGCCAAGCATACCCTGGAGAAACTCGGTCGGGTAGAGCCAAGGATAATACCCGCACTCTCTCATGTAGAGATATCTCAGAAACTTCTTTTGGATTTTCTCTATCATAAGAAAGTACTTCAGTTCATGTGGCCCCTAAATCATCGAGCCGCTCTCGAGTCTACTTCGCACCAAGGAGTTGTAAAGAGTTCTCAGTACGCGGGTATTTCCGAAAACCCTGGCAGTACGCAGAACAAATCCTAACATCTTCAATGCATTACCACTGATTGTCTCTATGTGTTCATGAAATGTCAGAGTGCTTACAAATCTAACGCCCAGATCCTTAACATTCGATATTCGTATCAGATTCTGGTCATTCATTTTGTAGCAAAAAAAAAGAGTTTTTTGGGCCCTAGTGAAGGACGTGACCGAACACTTGGAAACATTAAACCTAAGTTTGTTTCGCCTTCCCCATTTAGATATATTAGATATATCCGCTTGGAGAAGACGAAAATTGTCAGAAGTTGTCACCTTGAGGAATAGTTTTAAGTCATCCGCAAACAATAGAAAACGCGAGTTCAAAATTACATTTTTAATATTATTAATGAAAATTGATAACAACAATGGACCCAGGTTAGAGCCTTGCGGGACACCCGAGAAAGTATGGAAACACTCTGACTCGAATAGACCGTAGGAGACGTATTGGTTTCTGTTTTGATAATAAATTCATACATATTATTATTTATTGAACATATTATTTTATATTTGAATTTCGGTATTTAGTTGTTAAGAATCACTAAATTGATTTGTTTTAATAACTTTAAAAATGATTTTATTATGTGTTAAAGGAATTTAGGTGATTTTTTAAAGTCTGGCTAACAACACAACCTAAAATATGCATTTTGCTGAAAACAGCCAGATCGAATATTTAATGATTCTTTATTCAAACTTTGAATGTATAAGGTGACATTCTGTATAAAAACATATTTTTTTGAATTAATGAATTTATAAGTTTTATGTGATTTTTTATCTACCTTAATTTATTTAAGAGAAATAGATTTTTGGAAGCAATTATCTTCCCATTAGGATCTATACTGTAAGATTTTTCTAGTGCTGTGGGTGTTTTCTGCAAATTGAGAAATGCCGTTTTTGTGATCAGCACAGTTTTTTGTATGAAAGCGGCCTGGCTGTTTATAGCAAAACATAGAATTGACCTTAATGCACCCGATAATATTAATATAACTTTTTTTTTTAATTGAAGACAGGCTGCTTTCTGCATAACTACTTTCAGATAAATCTCATGCACTTTACACACTGTGTAACATTCACCATTCTGCCTATTTTTGAAAATCAATATTTTTCAAATTCTTCCGACTGTTGATTTTTGTGGAGTTTAAAGAGCTGAAACATTTAAGTATCCAGCATCCATTATCAACCATGGTGATGGACACTGTAATGCGATCCAAAACGACGGAAAAGTGTGCAAACGACACTTGGCATAATACCCTAGAAAATCTCGTTGTGCTTTCATAAGTTTTAATGCGTTTTTAACCAGTTACTCGGGTCTTATCGTATTTTAGCAAAATCATTTAAACCGCAAACCCCTATTCTCACAATCAATTAGTCGTGATGTAAATAAGACCCATGTAATTGGTTAAAAAATACGATAAAAATAATAAATGAGTCGGGTTGTAGTCCCGTGCCTAGAGTTGCGGACTCACGGATCAGAGGTCCGAGGTTCGTAACTTACTTTACCTTAAATTGATTCCCATTTTCTAATAGTGGTTATTTACAATTCGTAACAAATACCCCCAAAATTGACATACGAGTATTTGCAAATACGTATTTCTTTAAAAAAAAAAAACAGATTTGGCCAAAATTGTGGTTGGCCTTTGTCCTAAAGTTTGTACAGTTGAGATAATATACAGACTTGAAAAAAAACACCCTTAAGACGAAAATAGCAATCATAATGTACGTACATAAAAAGATGCGATCACCGGAAAATTTTGCTAGATTTTTAAAAAGATTGCCACACAGAATATTCCTATGAATTTTTGTGAAATTTGACCCTGAAACACCCTTTTTAAAATTGTTCCAACCAAAAATAACATGAAGTAATGCTTGGTAACCCAGAATATGAAATAAAAAATCATATAATGCCGGGAGCATGCAGAGGAATATAATTTTAACATCAAAGCCACATCAGGTAGGAATAATGGGCGTATGCTACGCCCCGTAAGGATCTCATCTTGGAATTAATGCCCCAAAAAGAAAATTGAAAATCCAACGTAGCTAAATAGAATGGTTGTAAAAAAACTACGCCTGACTGCTGACCCAAACTACGGTAGAGTGTTTAATTAAAATTAGCCTAACAAGAAGAGTAATTGGTAATCAGTAATTAATATTTTACATAGGTATTGCAAGTAATTAATTCAAAACGAATAAAAACGGTCCGATATTTTTGTGCCTTTTGGGTCTAAAAGAGTCAATGTTGAATTGAATATTTTTCTACACAATGAACAACTTCAGCCCAACGGGAAATTAGATACGAAAGAAGTTTTCTTACGCGCGGTAGAGCTTTAAATTATACGGCAAAGTTTCTTGAAAATGTACGAAAAAAAATAATGAAAACGAACTACTTTGAACGACGTCATTAGTTCAAATGAATCAACCAATGATAAGAGAGTTGTGGAAGGATTGGACTTAGGGACCAATCGGCAGAATAGGCCGAGAAAAAGCGGAAGAGAACTTAAAACGTCACACGCGGAATAATTTCACCAACAACTATTCGACAAGGCGGGTGTTTCTCCACTCGATTTCCCTTTTCAGAATTTTTACCTTTTTACATCGAGTCCAAAACACACCTCCAGGATTCTTGTTATTTTTACACACCTACAACTGTATTCTTCATCCGCCCGGACACATACTATTATATATGTAGATTGTGTTATTATTAGTTCACGTGTATTGTTAACTTACTTTTAAAATAAATCTAACAGTAAAGTACTATGCTTGCCTACTTTACAAGGCATCGGGTTCTCGACAGAACTGCGGAACGTGAACCTGGCAACCGAATGAGATGCCTGGGGGCTCTTTGTGGACACCATATGCTCCAACTAGGGAGCGGACATTGAATGATGATGATGATATGTATTTTTGTATTAGTAATTTAAGCGTGCGAATAATAAATATTATCTCTCGGGATTTATTATCGAGATAATATTTATTATTTGCTAACAAAAATTTAATGACTCCGAGAATATTTTTATAAGTTACAATCAATTTTATTAATATTTAAAGCATTAACTTTGTGGTCAAACATTTTACTAAATGTTATTAAATATTTGTATATAACCACATACCGACTTTTCTACGTCTACCGGTTTCGAGACGTACCCGTCTCTTCGTCAGGACACCAATTAAACCAACATGCAGACCAACATGCAAAACCCACTATACACCTTCACCATAGTTGTTGCACAAACATATAAAACCAACACGACATGCATTTTAATAAGCACATGCACTGATTTGGACAAACATGCACTGATTAAATTATAAAAATATTCTGTTGTTTGAGAAGTAATGAAATAAATAGAGGGGATGGAGGGAGGCCGATTTTACTGGCACGTAACCTTAGAGTATATACATGTGTCTAAGCATGTAACAGTCACCTAATTTACTGGCATGAAACCTTAGAGTATATACATGTGTCTAAGCATGTAACAGTCACCGAATTTACTGGCATGAAACCTTAGAGTATATACATGTGTCTAAGCATGTAACAGTCACCGAATTTACTGGCATGTAACCTTAGAGTATAAACATGTGTCTAAGCATGTAACAGTCACCGAATTTACTGGCATGTAACCTTAGAGTATATATATGTGTCTAAGTATGTAACAGTCACCGAATTTACTGGCATGTAACCTTAGAGTATATATATGTGTCTAAGCATGTAACAGTCACCGAATTTACTGGCATGTAACCTTAGAGTATATACATGTGTCTAAGCATGTAACAGTCACCGAATTTACTGGCATGTAACCTTAGAGTATATACATGTATCTAAGCATGTAACCGTCACCGAATTTACTGGCATGTAACCTTAGAGTATAAACATGTGTCTAAGCATGTAACAGTCACCGAATTTACTGGCATGTAACCTTAGAGTATAAACATGTGTCTAAGCATGTAACAGTCACCGAATTTACTGGCATGTAACCTTAGAGTATATACATGTGTCTAAGCATGTAACAGTCGCCGAATTTACTGGCATGTAACCTTAGAGTATATACATGTGTCTAAGCATGTAACAGTCGCCGAATTTACTGGCATGTAACCTTAGAGTATATACATGTGTCTAAGCATGTAACAGTCACCGAATTTACTGGCATGTAACCTTAGAGTATATACATGTATCTAAGCATGTAACAGTCACCGAATTTACTGGCATGTAACCTTAGAGTATATATGTGTCTAAGCATGTAACAGTCACCGACAGCTGACTCCTAATATTTTAAATTAGCGATTTTTTTACTATTCTATTTTAATCGCCTACAAATCGATAATTTTGCGTAGATATTTGACTGATTTGGGAGGACGCACATGAGCTGGCAGCCGACAGAGACACCTGGAGGCTCTTTGTGGACACCATGAAATAGAATGATGATGATGATGTAAAGTAAATTGCGTAGAAACTTCTTTTAAATACACAATCTCTTAAAAATCATAAGGGTTATAGATAAACAGAAATAAGAAAGCCTTTTTGGTTTAGATAGCCCAATAAAAATAAATATCTACAAAAGTAATTTGCCTTAATGGTGAATACATTAATGTTTTATACCCGGCGACATCAGATGGAAAATATTTTACAACCTTTCAAGAAAAGCTTCAAGATAACTCATCCCATAATTAAATATGAAGAAATAAAGCTTTGAATAACTCAACGCTTTCACAATTGAATATTCTCATAACCAAACTAATAAATTTCAGAAAATACTCTGAAATAATCCATCAGAATTTTCGTATCCGTTCTCTAGAAACGATGGGATTAATTTTATAATACAGTTTTAACCCTCTCGAAATAAAGAATAGTGTTCGGTATTACTAACAGGTGCCTTGACGCAGTCGGTAAAACGGTTAACTGTGAAATTGGCGTCGCGGGTTCGATTCCCGCCTGTTGTCAGAAAATGATCCAAGAAAGATTTTTCTCAATTAGGCTAGGTGTTTCTTTCATATCCTCTCTTTTCCACCTGCTGATAAGCCTCTAAAATAAAGGTTAGTGGAGTAAATATAAATAAATTTTAAGCCTTAACTTTCTGGTCAAACATTTTACTAAAAATATTGATAAATAATTGCACGTAACCACTTATTAACTTTTTTAAGTCTACCAAGGGTGGTATTTTGATCGCAAAGGCGAGCGCAGAAAACGCATTTTTAACGCGTATTTACGTACTAAATACAAGCTAGCAGAGCGATCTCTTCGCGTGCAATTGTGTTCAGAATACCAGCCCAGTTTCAATAAGTACCCGTCTCTTCGCCAGGACTCTTAATATTGTAACAGCTTCGAGCAGCTTCCGTGGTATAATGGCTAAGACGCTTAGCTCATACACGGATGGCTCCGGGTTCAATTCTGGTGTACCGGGTGTTCTATTCTGTAATTCATCACTGTAATTGGGCCTCCTGGCCTGTTGTAGTGGAAAGAAATACAACAAAACATGCGAAACCCACTATACACCTTCACCATAGTCATCATCATTCCCTTTCCGCACCTAATAGTGCATAGGGCACTGCATTGGTACACTAATTACAGCGTATGTTGATTATTTTTGTTACATGAAGGTGAGATGATCAGTTTTACGCTTCAGGTACCAGACTATGAAATATTTTCGCCCAATATTTTGAGTTTATCCAAATGTTTGTAGACAAAATACTGGATTTCACCCCCTAGTTTGGACAATCTTAAAATATTTAAAAGAAACCAACTGGTCCAACTGGTTGTAGTATGTGAAACAATTCAGTCAGATGAATCTCTTCACAACAATAAAGGTTTCAGCTCTTTAGTTCACTGACATCAACAGATGGAAGAATTGAAGAAATATGGATGCTCAAACATAGGCAAAATGGTGAATGTTACACAGTGTGTAAACACAGTGTTTATTTTTTTTTAAATACCTGAGTTCTTATTATTTTCTGAAATACTTAAATTTTTAGACCATTTCCTAAAAGTCGTAAAAATGGAAATCGAGTTGTGGTATAGTGGGATTTGAATCTCGGCCCTATGATCTCGGACCTTTAGCTCCACAACACTACCACGGGACCACAACCCGGTTCATCCAGTTTAAACCAGCCAATGACAGGTCATAAGTCTTGTAAATGCCTGGACTTCCATATGCCCTTCTTTAAAATGTTCCCCATCCCCGCTGTAATTTGTTAAATATTTAATTGTAAATACACCTTTTTAAATAAATATTTTAAGTCAACCATGTCATTAATCATATTTTGCAAGAACCCTCTTTGCTCCAACAAACTCCTCTAGTAATTTCTATATAAAAAAACTGGCGAAATATGAGTACTTAATAAAATAAGCTCTCCCTAGACTGGATTGGAAGCAAAGCAGGTCATCTTACCTTCGTGTATCAAATGATCAAGAGACGCCGATAAAAGAAAAAGTAGTAATGTCGATAAAATAAAACACATGTTTTTTTATATTTAAAAAAGAATCCATTCTTTTATGTTTCTTTTAAAATCAGTTTATTGTGAAGATACTCTTGCTATAAAAAAAGTCATAAAAATAGTGCTTTTGTTTCTTTTCAAGAAACCATTAAATTAGGCTATTCAAGCATAACATCAAATGATTATTTTGGTTTCCCCCAAGGATACTACATTCTGATATATTTTTATTTAACCATTACCCGAAGCCGCAAGCCAGTCTAAAAATTCGGAATATCTTTTAAACATTTGTTTTATTTAGTAGCGTAAAACACAAACATTTTTAATCCAGTACTTTACATAGGTAATTTAAAACAAACCAAAACATACGGCTTAAATCAAGATTAAATAAAAACGTGTCTACTGGGCTGAGCTTTTTGGATTTAAATATAAAAAGCCAGTAAATGACCAACAAACGCACTATTACTTTTTATGTAATCATCATACATTCAAATGTAGAAAAATAAAATTCATAGTATTAAAAACCTCCCATCACATTACGTCACGTTACGTCACACCACGTCACGTTATTCCAAGTAACGTCAAGTCACGTCACATTACTTCAATATGTCTATGGCATGACATAATTATGATCATGACATAATTTATCATGATGACATTTTTAAATTTAACACACTTTAAAATAATACAATTTATAACATTTCTTGATTTAAATTTTAACAAAAAGGTTTCAAACTTTTTACCAAGCTCTCTCTTTCTTGTACCATTTTTATTATAATTACAAGTTTTAAACAATTATTTTTTACCCACACACACGCACCCTCTCCCTCATTCATTCCCACACGCACATGTACCCTCTCCCTCATTCATTCACGCATACACACATTCACATACACATAAATACAAACGTCACACACATACAATTACGTAAACTCTTTTCTTATTATGTAATGTGTCATTAGATTTACAGTGGATTTTTTTAAGTGGATAATTGGCTCTAGTATTGTTGATATATTTCTACTTATTTTGTTTATGTAATAGCTGTAAAAATCACAAAATAAATAAATTAATCTTAATCATGAAATATTTTGTTTATACGAAGGTCTTGCAGGAAACCTGCTGGCACAGCACAGGATTAACCGGCTTAAAGTATACTATATAGTTAGGCTTAATCGATGACTGTATAAGCACTAGAGATGCGCTGAATATTCGGTAATTGATCGTATTCGGCATTTTTGGTTTAAATACCGAATATTTTCCGAACATTAAACTACTTATGCTGTACATATACACTAAGCCAGCGAATTGGACCACATGCAAGCGGAAGGGTGTGACTTTATCAAAAGCGCTAATGCGGCGCTGTAATGGTAAAATCAAACTACTAAGCTCATGTCTACCTCGTTGACTCAGATGTCAGCCATTCGGAATTTGTACCGTGTCTTACATATAATATGTAAGACTTAAGTTTGTAAATAATAATAATAAAAGAAAGTTAAATCATACAATCAACATTCATTTATTTAGAGTTTGAAGTATTTAACATTTACCTTGCGCCTGTCGAATCTGTACAAACTTGTCCGGCGCGTCAAACCACACGTGCAATGAACCGAATAATTCGGCCGAATATTAGGTTCGGTAAGCGCGAAACTAAATAATATTCGTATTTGGTTCAGTTCGAAAAATCCGTATTCGGGGCATCTCTAATAAGCACTGTAATTTGACGATAGGAATCATAACAAGATCATAACACATCATAAACCACAGAAGTCATACAATTTTCTGTTCCGTGATATATGTAATACGTATCGATATAATTAGATCGAATCTATTTTTATTCCATATACCGACAGATCGCACGAACTATGCACACAACTCTCTTTTGATTCTTTTGGCGCGTAATTATAATGCATTTATTAATAGCATAGGTACACATCTTTATTGATATCTAAGTGCACTGGATTTAAAAAAATGTACTGAGATGGAAAACTTAATTGGCTTTATTTTATGTTTTGCTTTTAAATTTTTTCTGTATTGCTGTTGTTTTTCTTGATAAACGAAAAAACAACATAAAAAAGACATTTCAAGATAGATAAATAATTGAATGTGGATGTCTAGGTATTAAAAGGGCTTAAGATCTAGCTGGCTTACGGGCTGGTGTTTCAGTGATCGCTTTACACGCGGTGTAACATTCACCATTCCGTCTATGTTTAAATATCTATGTTTCTTCAATTTTTCCATCGGTTGACTAAACTTTTGTGATGTAAATGAGCTAAAACTTTTATTGATGAAGATACTTGTCAACAAATATCAGTAGAAACTAAAAATATTCTTGGAATACCGTTTTATTTGTAAAAGTGGTTTTTGTTATTTTTGTTCAAAGCAAAATTAACCAATCGTAAAACGATCAGCCTCTTATCCCCTCCCCTTCCTAACTCCTTCGCACATATTCTGCGACGCGTCGCTAATTATTATCAACGTAATTTTAGTACATGTTCGGACATGGTGGTGTTTGCATCTCCTTTAACTCTGCATATAATTTATGTATTTATTCATAAATACTATGCATGTTACGGTGACGGTAAAGGTGAAAGTGTATTTTAGTATTAGTGAGTATCCTGACTAAGAGACGGGTACGTCTCGAAACCGGTAGACATAAAAAGTCGGTAAGTGGTTAAATACTAATGTTAACTAGCATCAATTCAAACAGCAGACTTTGTTAATGTAATAAAGGATTTTATGGGGGGTTTTGTTTAAAGTTAATAAAAACAAACAGATATAGTAAGAGGTTGGATTTTATTAAACAAACAACCCTGAAAAACACCACACCGGGCGACTCTCCCAAATTTCCCCTACAAAAGAACTTGTTTTGCCAAAAATGAGATAACAGATGTTCGGTGATCATTATTTCTGGATTTTTAAATTTCACCCGAAAGGGAACATTAGTACGACGCCGACGGAAAAATATTCTTCAACAAATCCCAACTTACTAATATTTTGTTCTAAACCTACCTTACCCTTTCACGTGCAAAGATAAACCAACAAAATGTAGAATTTTTCGATAATAAACAACGAAATTCAACCCCTAAAAGGGGCTTTTATTAATATATTAGAAACATAGAACTGGCAGATGAAGGATGAAAGCCGGGTGAACGCGGTCAAAATGCGATCTCTTTAACGAATGTGTGGGAAATCAATGCATGACAGGGTTACGAATGATGAAAACAGATGAGAGCGTAAATCTGAGTCAGGTATAGTTGATAATATTAAAAAAGAGTCTCTGAGATAGCTTGATCATGTAATGGAACGAATGGCTGACGGAAGAATGGTAAAATAGGTATATATGGCGAGAATAAACGGTAACGTGGGACAAGGACGGCCAAGGAAGACGCCGCATTATCAGATAAACCAAAATCTAATGTCTGGTCATGTTAGAAGCAGATAGAACAGAGCATGTGTGACAAGATGTATAAATGTGGATTAAGCTAGAAATGTAGGCCAGGATAGATGTGTGTGGCAGCCCATTATCTTTGCCTACCCCTCGGGGAAATGGCGTAATAATAAAAAAAAAACATAAATAATACAGATACAATATTATTTTACAAAAAACGTAAAAATATTGTTATTAACAATAGAATGTGAATTTCAAAAGTAAAAATATTTTGTGCAATGTACGTAACCCGTAAGGGTTTATCAATGAAACTTTGAAATAAAAACTTTTTTTAACAAAAAACGTATAATATTAAATAATTTATTCCCGATGTTTGCTAACAGTTTGTCATCAGGTGCTCAGTGTAAATATAATAAAATAAGAGTGTAGGGTGTAGGTACTATTAGTAAGGACTAGTTAGATAAAGAATTTAATAACATAAATAATAACGATGTATTTTTGAACCGGGTTGTGGTCCCGTGGTAGTGTTGCGGACTGATGGACCAAACGTCCGACGTTCGAATCTCACTCTACCACAACGCGATTTCCATGTTTCCAGCACGAGTTATTTACGACTTTTAGAAAATGGTCTCAAATATGGAATAATTGAGTGAATGATAAGAACACGAGTAAATAATAAAAAAATATATACCTTTTTCAAAAATGCAAATGAATGCCGTAGTTTGTTTAAATAGGAATCTTTAAAAGTCCTTAAATTATATTTGTTAATAAAATCGAAAAAAAAAATAAAACCCTAGGAAATCAATAAATTAGTTTTAATATTAAATTTATTTTTAAGTATTAACTTTGTGGTCAAACATTTCAATAAATGTAAGTTAATATTTGTATGTAACCACTTATCGACTTTTCTACTTCTGGCTACTAGACGTATCCGTTTCTTCGTCAGGACACTAATTATACAAATCCCACTGTACACATTCACTATAGTAGTAACAAAAAATATAAATTCAACGCTGATAGGACACACGCTATTGGAAGCTAACGTGCGCTGATTAAATCATGTTTAATTTTTCTCTCTAATTCCTCTCTTCCCCTCCTCTATTTACCACCGTTGTTCTCACAAGTTAACACGTTTTTCAAATAATAATCAGTGCGCGTTGGTGTTAGCTTCTAATAGCGTTTGTTCCATCAGCTCGCTGGCTGTATATTTTTGTGCAACTACTGTGGTGAAGGTGTTAATTGGGATTTGCATGTTAGTGTAATTAGTGTCCTGACGATGAGACGGGTTCGTCTTGAAAATGATAGACATAGAAAAGTCGAAGAGAAGCTATTTACAAACAAAAAAAAAATAAAATGAATTAATTCACTTAAATTAAATTATGGTGAAGTTTTTCTACTGTAAGAAATTCTTGAACCGAAAATTTAATTTATTTTTTCATGTCTGTACAACCACGTTATATCGGTTATTTATGCAAAAGACTTTGAAAAGATCTTCAGACTTTCTTAAGATAATTAACAATTCTACTGAAAAATTCTAAACATTTCAACAACACGGTGAAATTAATTTTGGATGAACACTCCCAGACAAAATAAACTTTTGTTGAATCGTTGAGCAAAACTTGTAATAAAAAACATTTCTTACAATATTTATTTAATAATATTTGATCCTCAGACTTAGACTAGTAAAATTTGGTAAAGTTTACAAAATATTTCATTAAAAAAAATAAAAGTGGAATTCAATCTAATAAAAGTGTTCTATTTTGGATACCTTACTAAATTTTTATCCGGAATTCTACCAATTATCTGCATACATAATAAATAAGCAGGTACTAGTATCGCATAGTAAATTAGGCTTTGTGTTTTTAGTGTACTCTGTTTTTGAAAGTTATTTTGTTATCTAATCTATACGGCTATTCCAACAGAGAGAGAAATCATTTTTGAGAAGGGAATACGGAAGTTCGAGCATTTACCTGTCATTGGTTTTTTAAAATGTTTTTTTGTTATTTGTTTATTCAAATAAAGATGCATATTCTAAAAAAAAATAAAAATTACGTATGCTAACTCTATAAGGCCAAGAGCCCTATGTTGAGTTGGGATACTGTAACGTTGTAAAAAACAAGTCCAACGTACCCCGTTTTGAAAGCATTTTAGTACTAAATTATAAATCTATGTTGCTTGATTTAGCGCCATCTGACGGCCGCGATAGAAACTCATCCATACGATATCTGTGCGCTAGAAATAAATTCCTTTTCCATTTGAAAACTCGGGACGAACAGTCCAGCTGTCGCGGAAGGACTCAAAGGCCAGGCGACCGCACATTTCAAAAATGTAGTCCTTTAAGAAAGGGAACGTTCAACGTAACGTAAGCCTATTTGTTTTAAGTTTATTAGCGAAATTCTTGTAGAGAGAGATGTCATATTCTAATGAGGTTGTATTTTATAAAGGTTCCCTTTTCTACCTTTTTTTCTATCTTTTTCCATTTTTCCACCTTATTCTATTTTTTATTTATTCCACCTTTTATCTACTTTGTCCGATGATAAAGATTTTATAATGTAGTATATTTACTCCATGATTTGAATGGATCACTAATTATAACGAAGTTTATTCGTAAATACCTGGAAAAGTCGGTGTCAGATTTTAAAGTTTTCTTCAAGATCATGAGACACAAGCTAACAAATGCAATGAAGCAGACGATCATTTACTGAATTAAAATGTCGACAAACAATCTTCTGGGAAATCATCAACTGAGCCAACCATGAGTTAAAATATATCAACCGAAGACGTCGCATATTGAATTCCATCTGCGGATTTTATTTTCTAAAATCAACATTATTTCATATCATCTCGAGAAGAAAACAACCAGGAATCTATTTCAGTTGTCATTATTATTGTTACGAATATTTACTTCTTAGATAAATTTATTATCAACCATTTATTCATATCAGCTAGGCAGAATTCTGATTTTATATTAACCAATCTTGTCACATTTGTAGAGAGTTGCTTCTTTTATTAAAATTTTGTATTTCACTAACGAGTTGTTTATTTCATAAAATCCAGATCTTAACGTCATATTTGTTCCATTTTACAGTAAGGTATTTTATATATAACGTTTTTGATTCCGTTCATAAAAATTAAATTTATACAACATAATCTTATTTATTTGAAGAATTCTCATGTTCTTGCCGATTGAGCGAAACTGGTGAAAGGTAAGTTGTTTGTAGGTACTTTATTTGGTTATCTGCATTATTCTTCTTAATCTTAAAAATTTGCTTATTGGTTTGTGATAACTACATAATGTCGCCCAACTGGGACCAAATAATCTATTTCAACCTCTTATAAACACTGATCCTTTACAATACAACATAATAGAAAACATTAAAAGTTTAAAAAGCCATTTTACACACTGAGCAATATTCACCATTCTGCCTATATTTGAACATCCACATATCCTTAACTCTTCTATTTGTTAACTTATGTGACGTAAATGATCTGAAACCTTAATTGATGTGGGTGAGATTCGTCTGGCTGAATTATTTCACCTACTAGGCAACGCCTGAAAACTGAATACTGCTTTTTACACCAGTTAATTTGATCAACAATATTTTGAGTGTGTCCAAATGTCTATGTAATGTGGCCACTTAAACCAATCGATTACAGGTCATAAGCCCTGTAAATGCTTAGATTTCTATATTATTTTGCCAAAAAGGTTTTTCCTCACTGTTAGAATACATTTAAATTTCAATAACTCTCCAGGACCTGGACTCTGATGGTGAACACTATGAACAGGCTGGAGGCTTTTGAGATGTGGTCACGTCGCAGAATAATTAAGATATCTTGGACAGTCCTGATAACGAACTCAGAAGTTTAAAGTCAAGCTAGAACAAGCAGAGAACTCTTTACCGCCATAAAAGTTCGCAAAATTTCGTATCGGAGGCATGTAATGCGTGGAGAAAAGTACCTCTTGCTTAATTTAATTTTCAGACAGATGTCCTGGCTGCGTAATGTAAGAGACCGGACTGGCTTCAGGACTATGGTGCAGATTTTCCGGGCAGCACAGGACATAGAGACCTTCGCCAGAGTGATTGCTAACCTTGGGGATACAGAACACTGACGGGGCACTAAGAGAGAACATTCCCCACACCCCAGAGAGTCTGTCTACGAACGTCTGGACTTAAAACATTGTTGTTGAACGTAATAATGCACTGATCTCAATATTTGTGTCTATCGTACATTCGTCTGAGAGATCGAATTTCGAAGGCATTCAGCCTTAAGTCCGTAAAAACTGTCCTGCGCGGTCAAGGCTGCTCACGGACCTGAGATAAGACAATATTGTCATATCTATTGTATTGTCCACATGCAAACGGCCCTGTATTCTTATTCCTGTAGATAGGAGTCTGTGCTAAATAATCTTCTGACGCCACTGCGACTTGTGTGACCTATTGTGACGGGTCCCTGTAAATTACTCCGAGGATGAAGGAAATTTAATATCTATGGCTAAATCTCCTCCCCCGAGCCCAATAAATTAACTTTAATTTATTTAAGATACTTGTTTAATTAAATTCAGCAAACTTGATCATTAATGAAGGAGTATTGTTGAATTAAGGTTGTTTATTAGAATTATACAACGCTCATTCGTTTTATTAGACACAAATTCAGAAACTTCTTTAAATATAACGTTGTTCTGATGACGAATTTTCAGATATTTAAACTTTCCGACTCAACACGAGAATGATTGAGATAAAATTTCTTACTTACAATTAACATTCAATACGGAAAATCTATATAAATTATTCAAAGTTCACACAGTAGACACCATTTGTAAACTAAATTATACCATACAAATTTACAGAATAGAAAAAATAAACTTTAAGACTTACTTTATAGAATTTAAGATGATAGCAAAATAATACCTAAATTCCACACCAGTCATGGTCATAATTGTTTATTTTTCAGAAGAATTAAAAATTATTATAATCTCCCCGATAAACTTAAAACTATCACTAAATAAATTCACAGTAAATTTAAAGAAATTTTTGAACTCGAAAAAGAGCATCCTTTTTTCATTAGTATTACTGTTTTATTATTTTTAGTTTTTCTCTTTGTTTTGTATATTTGTTTATTTTTATTCTCATGTATGTATATTCAAAATTATTAAAATGAATATTACTAAAAAACTGTAACAGTGGAAGTCACTCCCTAAGCATAATGTGTTATATTTATATTTAGAACATAAGATTTTCTCATGGTTATTGTTATCTTTTATTTAGAAATGTTTTGTTTCTTTTTTAATTTTCTGTTTTTTGTATTATGTGTTCACTAAATTTTTTAATTTGAATTATTCTATTATTTCATACTATGTACTACATGATTATTGTGCACTGCTGTGATTATTTCTGTAAATTATTATTTTTTTGTAAAAGGTTCTTTGAACCGTTGATGTATAAATAAATAATAGCTAGTCTCTTTTTTGGAAAGTTGCAGTTTTAATAATTAAATAAATATATAAACGTAGATTGTAATGGACAAAATATACATGCATAATTTTATGTAACTAATAATGAAAAACAAAAAATACACAAAGAAATAATAGGCAAAAAATGAGTAAATTTATTTGTTTTAGCGCTTTTTGGTTCGTTGGCGTTGTTATGTTATACGTTTAATTTATATGTAACAGTTCTTCAATGTACGCTATAGGAATCAAAAACCAACTAATGGTCACTAAACGAAAGTCACGCTGCCGAGTCACGAGCCATAAGATGCACCCGAGAACAGCTAACGTAATCCGACGCATCCCGACGCATCCTTGAGTCAATGTTTCGGCCGATTTCTGTCCGAAACCGAAACCGCTGCCGAAACCCAAAGCGAAACTTCGGCCGGTCACTAATAACAAAGTACAATGATATTCAATTTTTGTCAACAATTTTTTAAAAAGATTTTCAATCTTAAAAGCAAAACAATGCAGACTGGCAATAGATTTGTGTTAGTTAGTTTATTGATTTGAATATATTAATTTTGTTGATTTGAATTTATTAATAGTTAAATAACATTATATAATAATTATGATTAATTGACGTTTCCATGAGATTCAATGAATCCTACATAAAAAACAACAAAAAATAGATTTAGTGCCCTATGCGCAGGGTTTGGATTTTTATTTATTTATTTATATGTCAACGGTTCAAATAACCTTTTACAATAAAAAGTTTTACAGAAATAATTACGGCAGTGAACAATTCATTATGCAATATATAATATGAAATATAGTTGAATTATTAAAATTTAACAACTTAGTGAAAGTAAAATATTTAGAAAAAACAGCCAAAAAGTAAAAAGGAAACAAAACATATCTAAGATGACAAATAAAAGATAACAATTGACGTGAGAAAATATTTTGTTCTAGATATAACAAAGTAAAGTTGAGAATAATTTAACATAAACAAAAAGTGGCTAGTATTTAATTAGGTAATAATGAAAAAGAAAAATAATGCTACAATAATACTTTATAAATAATTTGAAAATTATGATGATAATACCGACTCTATTTTTTTTTAATTGTTGTAATTTTTCTCGTTTATAGCGTCACGAATACTCCAGATGGAGCGTAGAATCATATTTGAATACATCGGACTGTGTCCAATAATCCCTCCACTATGGCCTACTTTCGCCGCGCGCATTCGTGACGTCACCGCGTAATGTTGCTTGATGGGAAAAAAAATAATCATAACGCAAATGTAAGTTTAAAAAAAACAATCTGTTCATTTCTTTAAAATTTTATTGTGCACGCGGAAACATTGATTGACACAACAGAGTAGATAAGTAAAGGGTCATTCAATAAGAGTGATTGAATTTATAAACTTAGAACTTAAAATATAAAACAAATTTTATTTGATATAAAACAAATATTTTTATATCATGTTAAGTAATACTTGATGTTTTAAAGATAATGTCGTTCAAATGTCCCCCAGGGCGTTGTTTAATCCGAGGTCTCATTAGTTCTTGCATTAGATGAACAAAGTAGGGTAAAAAAATTTACTACCCCGGAAACACTAACAAAATGTTCATTTTGTTTCTTCGACAATCTGACAGGTGGAAAAATAATTCAATTTTTAAGTAGTGCATTTGCTACTTAAACATTCGTTTGCTAATTACACATGAAATGTGATACCATCCTGTTTCTTTAAGACCTTAACAGTTTTTGTACACTTTAAAAGGACACAACACGGCAAAGTTGAATTAAAATCAGGAGTTGCGTACTGAGCGACGTCTACAAAGAAATTAATGGGTCAAAACGTAAACCTACTCATTTTTGAGTAGTGTAGTCGCCTTTTGTTTGATGTGCGTATGCAGTTTCTGGACTATTCTTAATTCTATGGTCACAATCCTTTCATACCGACCGGCGCTACGACGCGTATCCCCGGTTATTTATTTTTCAGTAGACGATCGTTAGTTAATTTTTTGCAAAAAACGCAATTCAGGGTTTTTCTAAATATTGAATAAAGCACTTCGTCAAGTGATCACACTGCGCATAAATAATAAACTCGTGCATAGGCCCTATAAAGCACTTTGCAAATTAGTTTCCTGACGCAGCTTTTCCCAAACTTCATACATATTACAACGTTTCATGTACTACTGCGGAACTTAAACGTTCTCGGTAATTAAAGTTGTTATAATGTTTCGAATCAGGCTAACGGATAACTATGAACCTATGTCTGAGGCTTAAGGCTGTAGTCTGGTAAAATGCTAGCAAAATTAGGAAATCATACGATTTTGCCATTTCGAAATGAAAGTTTTTTTTAATCGCGCAATAATAAAAAATAAAAAAACAATATTTTTAAAGGTATTTCTGTTAAAAAATATACCTAAAAGTTTTATGCAACTAAAACATAATTACTTTTAGACCGGCAGATTACGCCATTTCAAATTTAGACTAAACTTAGGTATCTAAAATCTCAATAAAAACTAAGGATTGAACTAAAATTTATTAATATAATTTAAAAATAATAAATTAAACATGACAAGTGGATGAAGTAAAATTTAACTTTTTTGTTTTTGAAAAGAAATACAAGCATTTTAAATCACCTTTTTGGGACATTTTCCTTTATTTCTACGTAAAATTATGCCTTCGGTAAAACTTTAAAAAAATATTTTAGTTAAAACCTTTTTTTTAGAATTTTCGGTGAACATCTTGTCATCCATGCCCTTCGGTTCTGCCTGCTTTTGACATGACCAGTCTGAAGATTTTTGTTTATCTGATCATGCCACGTCTTTCTCGGTCGTCCTCGTATCATGTTACCGTTCATTTTCGCCATGATACTTTTTTATCATTCTTTCGACATTTATTTTTTCTACATGACCAATTCGTCTCAGAGACCCTTTCTTAACCTTTTCAATTATACCTGACCAAGATTTACACTTTCACCTGATTTCATCATTCGTAACCCTATCATACATTGATTTCCTACACATCGTCTAAGAGATCGCATTTGACCGCATTTACTCGGCTTTTATCCTTCCTCTGACAGACCCACGATTCACTTCCCTACGTGTTGGGATTAAAAGTCCGTTGTCCTCTGCCAGTTGAGCTTCGATTTACGTATTTTTACTAGAAATTACATTGTAAAAAAGAAAAAAAAACATAAAATTAAACCAATAACAAATAGACATCAAAACATAAACAAGAATAGAATGAGTGTGTGTGTGACACGGTTCGTATTTGTTTGTAAAGGTATGTGTTTGAATGTGAATGAGTATTAATATAGAATTGGTAAATTAGAATACAATGATTTAATAATTAATATTTACTTATAAGTTTTTAATTTAAAAATACTTGGTACACTTCCACTTATTTATTTTGACCAATTGACAGGTCATTAGAGGGTGAAAGCGCTAATTGGTCAAAATAAATAAGTGGAAGTGTACCAAGTATTTTTTAATTAATAACTTATATGTAAATATAAGTTATTACATCATTACAATGGAATTCCATCAAGAATTGTCAATAAATAATTGAAATAAAATAGAATACAATGGTATTTTTAAACAATACAAAATTATACGATTCAAACATAGCAAGAATTTTGTCGAATAGAGCAGGGTACCTGGTTGAACTTAAATAAGTTGAAATATCTAAATTTGTTACAACAGAGAGGGAAAATATTTTTGAAACGGGAATATGGAAGTTTAGGCATTTGCAGGGCTTATAGCCTATCATTGGCTGGTTTAAGTGGCCACTTTACACCCTCCGTAACATTAAACATTCTGCCCATGTTTAAACATCCACATTTTTTTCTTTTTTAACTGTTCCATCTGTTGACTTTTGTGAAGTAAAAGAGCTGGAACCTTTATCATGTGGATGAGATTCATCCAGCTGAACCAATTCACCTAGGCAACGCATGAAAATATTTTTTCTACTTCTTCCTGTACCAGTTAGTTTGATCAACAATGTTTTAAGTACGACTTAATGTTTGTAGACAAGATGTTGATTTGGATATTAATATCTCCCTAGGGAGGAAATTCAGCCTGTCTACAAGCATTTAGACATACTCAAAACAAAGTCGAAATATCGCCTAAGATGGACCAGGTGGATTTATCAACAATATTTTGAATTTGTCCAAATTTTTGTAGACAAGGACTGGATTCAACTGTCCGGGGAGCTGTTATTATTAACATGTTACAACAGAGATGAAGAAGTAAAGGAATTGAAAAAATAAAATTTTAAGGCGTTGCCTAGTATGTAGGTGAAATAATTCAATTGCACGAATCGCATCCATACAAATAAAGGTTTCAGCCCTTTAACTTCACAAACATCAACATATAAAAGAATGGAAGGGATATAGATGTTCGAACATGGGCAGAATGGTGAATGTTACACAGTGTGTACAGTGGCCTCTCAAACCAGCCAATGACAGGTCATAAGGTCTGTAGATGCCTAGACTTCTATATTACCTTATCTAAAATGTTCTTCACCAATGTTGTAAAATGTTAATATTAACAGCTCCCCAGGGAGTTGAATCCAGTCCTTGTCTACAAAAAATTGGACAAACTCAAAATATTATTGATTTAGTATTAATTCTAAAGCCTGCATTTGAATGTAATTTTATTACAATCAAAAGGGTTAATAGAATGAAAGTTTTTTTTATTCTCTCAAATGAAGCGTACTAGTGGAGAGTTCTGGCATAGTTTGTACGAACGAATGGTAAGTGGAATAAACATTTTGATGTGTGACGAGTTTCGCCACTATGGGTTTTACTTTTTATTTCAATTATTTAAAAGCATTCACTTAAGCAGCGTGTGAATCCTAGACGAGTTTTTTCGGATCGTTACGACTTTCGGGTTAAAATTCTGTAAATGATCATGATTTTTATAAAGATGGTTGTCCCTGGACTGGAACGTGAAGCGTAAGCTGATCACTCTTTTTCAATTAACTGATGATCGAGACACGCTATGCAGTGCCCTATGAACGAATGAGGGTGTGATGACGATGTCAAATTACGTTATTTGACGCTTTAACGAAGAAAAATATAATATCGGGGAAAATTTCATTTTTTATCGAAAGTTAGACGTTCCATAAAGTTAGACGGGTCGTAGTTAGGAATTCGGAAACATTTTCTACATGGAATGGTATGACTTGCTTTTCTTCACGAATATCGCTCGGTTCCACAAAAGGGGACAAATTAAACTAATATTAGGCGCAGGGAAGATACTTCTACATACCTTCAAAACCTTTCAGGAAACAGCTCGCTCTTAAACTCGCTGAAAATCTTTTGAAGTCGAGACTTTTATCTTAGTCTTTTGGAGCCTAAAGCCGCTATTATTACGGGAAAAGCGAGCCTTCGGTGGGTTACTGGCAAAAATTCTACTCATGCATTCTTACAATTTAGACAACTTTAATTTTTTATAAAATATTTTAATAATGTAAAGATTGCCCTGACGGGCGGAATATTGACTTTATGATGAAAACAGTTATTTAGGTGCTTTTGACACGATTGTTACTCTCACGTAAAAATGCTAATGAAAGAAATAATTTAAAAATAAGCTTTACAGAATGGCTTCAAAATATAAGTGTTTTGGTGAATAATAATTATGCATGTACCTATCACTTTTTAAATAAAAAGAAAACTATTTACAGCGATCTTTGATTATTCGTTGTGAAACATTTTGACAATTCATCTCGTAAAACTTGTTTTAAATCGTTTTATGAACGCAAAAAGACAAATAAACTATTTTCTGTCACTGAAAACTTTAATTTGACAATAAGAATGAAAGGCAATTAGACAGAATCTAGAAGACTTTACCTTATGACAATATACCGGAAGGTGAATTAATAGAATTTAAATTTTAATCAACCTGAATAATAGTTGGATTAAGTAAATACACATTACGAACCTTTTTTGTTCTTTTTATTTAATTTCAAAGGTAAGTTTGACGGTCTCGGATTCGATTTCGGGTGATAAAACAAAACTTAAATTTCCCCAGCGTTGTTTTGTATTGTAATGCACCTCTGTAATTTGGCTCCCTGGCCTGAAGTGGTACAGATAAAATAATAATAATAATAAACATATTGGCGTTCTTGCACTTTTCGCGTTTGTAGCCATTTTCAAGTAATCGTTAATGACTATGTTAGAATATGGGAATATAGAATAGAGAGGGTTAGCAAAAGACACTTTGACGTGCCCCTAACCTTTTTGTATTTTATCACATTTTTAGTAGTTTCTCGTATTTTGATCGCTAGAGTATTTTTTGAGGAGTGAGTTTAAAATGTATGATGTATTTTATTTATTAAAAGTTACGATTTATTTAATAATTTATTCTCTCAATAACAAAAAATATAATAATAAACGTATACCAAACTTAATAACCCGCTAAGCATCTATTTTAGAGCCTTGTCAGCAGATGGGAAAGAGGGGATATGGAAGGAGGTAATAAAAAATTCACCACAACACCCGGACTAATTGAGAAAAAAAACTTTCATTGATTTTTTTCTTGCAACTGGCGGGAATCGAACCCGCGACCCCAGTTTCAGAGTTAGCCGTCTAACTAATTGCGTCACGGCGCCTGTCTTAACAAAAGTTTTAAACATATTTTTCACAAAGTTTATAATAAAAAACTTCGCACGAATTATTTAACTACGCACGTATTTTGAGTAAAATCAATATAAAAATAAATACGCTGACCGGTTTTGGAATACGACCGTTTCTTTGCCAAGAAATCCGCTGACGAAAGGATTTTTTTAATACAGAAAAATAAAAGAAAAAATCTTTTCATCTGTTGTTTAAAATAATATTGCTATATTTTATTTGTTTACTGAATATTATTTAAAAGGGTGTTTTAACACTATATTTCACAGTCCCTAGACCGGCACCTTAAGCGTAAGACTGATCACCTTACCTTCATGTAGCAAAAATTATCAAAATACGCTGCGATTGGTGTATCAATGCAGTGCCCTATGCACTATTAGTTGAGGAAAGGGAATGGTGATGGTTACTTGTTTACAAGTGGGATTATACGGAGTGGCTTTCCTCGGATACGCTTTTTTTCTTATTTATTTTTTATAAATTATTTACTATATTGAAAACTATAATTGGCTTCCAATTTTGGTTTACTTGTGAGTATTGTTTTTTCTTTAATGGCTGCTGTTTTCTTTTGTGAAATAAAATAAAATAAAGACTTAAAAACATACTGAGTCTGAGGTTCAAATCCCACACCACATGTCAACTTCCATTTTACCATCACAAGTTATTTGCGACTTTTTGGAAATGGCATCTAAATAGAAATATTTGGGTAAATTTAAGATCTGAAATATTTTTTTGAAATGTGATTTGTGTTTCGCGTACAGACTACAGATTCCCAAAAATGAATAAAAGGTAGCTATTGTATCGAAGAAAGTTACTAATGGTGTTCTGTGTACCAGCAGGTGCAAAGGCGTGGTGGTGATGGTACACAGGTGTTAAATACTAATTTTTTTAAACTACTGTAAAACAAGGCGAAAGAAAATTGAGATTATAACGAAAGCTTTACTCGGGAAAACGTAATATTAAGACTAACGAGAAATTCAGATTTAATTGAGAGCAATTTAAGGTTAATTATCCAACACGACCCGAGCGAAGTTGATCTGAAATGGCATGGAATAGCCTAATAACGACTTGCCACTAATTACACCATAAATGGTCCTAGTTATCTCTATCCTGAGGGTTGCTAAGAACATTTTTACGCTGATTTGTAATTATATTATATTCTTTTGAGATGGTGCGCTCGTTTGTAATTACGTAGATGCGATTACTTTTTTTGTTTGTTTGCCAGGGCAACAACATTTTTTAAAATGATTAATTAAAATTATTATCCCAAATCAATTATTTTTATTAAAAGCCAATGCAGGGTAAAGAAGACGTTCTTTTTTATCATCCTTTGTGTTAATTATACTATTTTTCTAAAATAAAATAAATTCTTTGAGTACTAACATCGTAGTTTTCAATGTTAAATAATAAAACTTAAGATACTAAGAATAGTAACAAAATTTCTTAGTAACAAAAGTCTACGAGGTATGCAAGAAAAGCGATTTGCTTATGAATGTTGATAAATCGAAAGTGATGGTTTTTGAAAGGGATGAAAATATAACTAAATGTGATATCAGCGTGAACGGAGATATTCTGAATCAGGTAGAAGAATTTGTGTACCTGGGAAGTATGTTTATTAGGGACGGAAAGGCCGATAAAGATATTGAAAGGAGGGTGAGTGCCGGGAACAGGGTGAACGGTGCACTAAAATCTACTTTGGCAAACAAATGTTTATCGCAGGAGGCTAAACTAGCAGTTCACAACGGAGTTCTAGTTCCAACTCTAATGTATGGGAGCGAAGTACGGAATTGGAAAAATAATGATGAAAGTAGGTTGAATGCTGTCGAAATGCGATCCCTCAGGCGAATGTGTGGTAAAAAGATGTATGATAGGTGCACAAATGTCGAGATCCGTGAAGTGTGTAAGGCTGAGACATGCATTATTGACAGAATCAAGAAAGGGGTGCTGCGTTGGTTTGGACATGTAGAGCGAATGGACAGCGAAAGAACGGTTAAAAGGATCTACGATGCAAATGTTGATGGATGGAGAAAACGAGGAAGACCGAGAAAGACATGGCACGATCAAGTCCATCAAATACTTGAAGATGGACATGTCAAAAGTAGGAATAATCGGCGTGCGTGCATAAGAAGATGTATGAATGTAGAGGAAGCGAGGTCTGTATGCCAAGATAGAGTGTTATGGCGTTCTATCCTCTCTGCCTACCCCTACGGGGAAACGGCGTGATGGTTTGTTGTTGTTGTTGTACTAAGAATGGCTTTGGTTAGTTTGATTTGATTGATTTGATGTTCCAACTTAACATCACTCAGTAAGTTTGTAGGATGACTAAAATAAAACTTTTAGGCGAAATTTTATTTAATTCATAAACATAGTCTCTTTTAAGAGTAAAACATTAATTTCAACACGTTTTCAAGATATGGAAAAGTAGAAAAAGATGTTGAAAGGAGAGTAAATGCGGGCAACAAAATGAACGGCGCCGGCGCATTAAGCACAGTAATTTGCTTATAAAAATATGTTTATTGAAGCTAAACTGGCAATGTATAACGAAGTTTTAGTCCCAACACGTTTGTATAGAAAGTGAAACATAGAACTGGTAGAAGAAAGATGAAAGCCGAGGGAACGCGGTCGAAATGCGACCTCTTAGACGAACGTGTGGGAAATCGATGCATGACTGGGATATGAATGATGAGAACAGGCGATAGTGTAAATCTGAGTCAGATATAATTTATAAGATTGAGGAAGGGTCTCTGAGATGGTTTCGTCATGAAGAATGAATAGCTGTCGAAAGAATGTTAAAACAGGTATATATGGCAAGAATGAATGGTAACGTAGGACGACGACGACCAAGGAAGACGTGGCATGATCAAATAAACCAAAATCTTAAGTATGGTCATGTCAAAAGCAGGCAATATGACAAGATGTATGAATGTGGAATAAGCTATAAATGTATGCTAGGATAGACGTGCGTGCGGTCTATTCTCTCTGCCTACTGGTGTGATGGTATTGTAGTAGTATTAGTAGTAGTTTAACGTTTCGATGACTTTTTTATGAAACGATTTATTTTTGCCTCACAATAAGCAATCACTTCTTCATTGGAGCCAAATCTCTTTCCCTGAAGCATGTTTTTGGGGGGCAAATCTAAAAAAAAAGCAAAAAAAAGATGTGGTCCATTGTTTTGGTGAAAGAGCACTTTCTTTTTCTTAATTTGGGGTCGTTTTCCCTCAATTTCTTTCATCAAACGCACCAATAATGCCACATAATATTCGCCATCGATGGTTTTTAATTTCTCAAGGTAATCAATGAATAAAATAAGATATGGCGTTCTATTCTCTCTGCCTACCCCTGCGGCGAAACGGCTTGATGGTTTAAAGTAAAATTGTTGCTAAGTGTTTTATTGTTTTGTTATTTAAATATATATATATATATAATAGTTTGATTGAAGTATGTCATAAAGACTTAAATTGAACGTATTTATGCAGAAAGCAGCCAGTACACAATAAAAAAAGAGATATTGGTGTTATTGGGTGCAGTAAGGTCAATTCCATGTTCTGCTATAGCCAGACCGCTTTAATACAAAAAACTGTAATAATCACCTTCTGAAAATAAGGTCGATCACAAAAACGGCATTTCTCAATTTGCAGAAAACACCGGTAGCTCTAGACAAATCTTACAGTACTTCAAAAATCATAAAAGCTGGTCAAATACATAATTAGAATCTTGTTTGTAATAGAACAAAAAAACTAATTTATTCATTGTGTATTATTTGTCAAAGTCATAAACATTCCAACTGTTGTGTGGATTTGATTATTGACTCTTTTCATAAAAGTACTATTATCTCAGTTTTAATTTTCATTGGATGGCTGCTTTTTGTATAACTACGTTCAATGAACAGTGAAAACAAACAACTTAAAAATATTATAATATGTTTTAATGACTATTTATACATACACTATTAGTACATACAAAATATTAACTTAAGTTTCAGAGTTTGTCATTAATCAAGATAATCCCATTCCAATTGCCTTTTTTGGCTTCCACAAAAAATATTTTAATAAGACTTTTATAACATTTCAAATTGTTTTATTTTCCAAGAGAAGAAGGTTAAAAACGTTTGAAATTATAGTTTCCTTTGTAAAGTATAAAATTTTCAATAGCGGAGTTTGCTTTCCATGGAAAGCAATTCACAGGAACGATGAAAAGAGTTTTCTATGGAAATTAAAACGTGGCGAAAATAAAAGCTTAGGTAGAAAAATACATTTTCTGTACAATTAATTTAACAATGTGACAGTCGAAATTTCCAAAGTAGCGAAGTACTTTTATGTGTTTTTAAAGTTGATGTTTTGAACTCGGAAATGTCGAAATAACAAAAGGACATCGGGAAGTAATAAATATCACGCGTATAAATTATTCGCAATATAGTGAACTGCGCCTGTACGCCATAAATTGCACTGCAGGAAAGTTTACTTGTCCGCAGTAAATCATTCCAGAGACAAACTCGATGCAAAATAAATTCTAAAAACGAGTTTTTGAATTCAACATGGATAGATTACATAACACTCATCCGTTTGCTGTACTGCATTATTTTACGGGGGAGAATTTAAATGTAGGGTAGACATTTAAAAGAATATACAAATTTGCTCAGCCAGAAAATAAATATGCACGCATGAAAGAAATCGACAGGAATTGAATTTAAAATACATCTCGTCCTCCACTGTGCTATATTCTCTTCAGCCCTCTTTCAGCTCGACATTTGTATGTGGCGTAATGCAAGTCCTCGCACACTTGTTCTAAAGGGCGCCCTCTGTGATTTGTCGCCTCGTCCATTCGAACTTTTATGTAATCCAGGAGACCTCCATGGCGCATAATGTGGCCGATCCGACGCCTCTCTGGGACGGTTTTGATTATTCTTCGATTCTACTGAGAACCTCGTCATTGGAGATGCGGTCTCTCCAAGAAATTCCTAATATTATTCTGTAGCACCACATCATCTCTTTCGGGAAGGCGCCATGTTTCACAACCGTAGATCAAAATGCTCGATACATATGTCTTGGCAAGTTGCTTGCGGAGCTTTAGGTCTATATTGTTTTACTAGAAAATCGACGATTTTTTGTTGAACGCAAACCTTGCTTGATGTATGCGGCAGTCTTCTCTTTTTGTTATACCATCCCAGGTGATCCTGCTTCCAAGGTTCACAAACTTTTTCTTCAACACACTCTTCGTTGCTCCTAACATAATTACATTTATTTGCTGCTCATTACAGGCCACAGTTTTGCGTATGTTTATTTTCGTGTTGTATTTATTACTAAGTACATTTTCCATGTCTGTCAGAGCTTCTGTGAGTTACAGTAAAACTCAAATTTTCCGGATTAATGAGTGCCAGATTTATTGCTTTTGAAATACAATTTCGGCACACAGTAAAAGTGAACTTTTCATTTCATCATCCTTCCATCCACTTTGCAGTGGCAAGCAGTGATTTATTTTATAGTTATCTACAAAAAATGTTCATTTATTTGTACCTATATATAAGTACAGAATATATAATATATTTTAAAATTACTATTTTTTCTGCGGTTCTGTAGAAATCAAATCATACAACAATTCTAATTAACTTTGTGATATACAAAGCTTTTTTATACACTTTTTGAATGCAACACTTGTACAAATGTTTACTAAAAATTATCACAATGACATTCATCAGATATTTTCATTATGATTGAAAACACTGAGCACTGGCCGATTCCTTGTAAAATTAAAAATGCCAAAAACGGCCACATCGAACGCCACATGTCGTATGTGATACATAAAATGTCAACGGTATCCTATCAAAGAAATATAATCCTTCATAGATAATGTTCGAAATACTAGTTTCCAAGAAGACAATCTTCAAAGAATATTTGTAATCTGCAAGCTTGTTTTAGTATTGAAAAAACGCGACTAGGTTAATGACGTAAAATATAATGTACTTTTTTGTATAGAGGAATAAGCTGTATTTAGTATTTAAATTTATTGTTAAAGACAAACCTTATCTCCAAATTTTCATGTTTGCTTCTGTAATTCTTTTTTTCAGCCTGGCCGCCCAATTGAGTGGCTGATGTAACTATTTGCCGGCGTTATATGTTGATGTGTGCCCTATTTCAAGATTTAAAACAAATAAAATAAAAGAGGCATAAATAATTATGAACTTTTGTTATGCATTCTCAATTATTTATTTTCATGAACTGTAAATGTTAGTAAGTATGTATGTTTTTTAATTAAAAAGAAAGATTCTCGTTTTCATAACTAACCCAAATACTTTAACTTTGGTTACCATTTTCAACGAGTTGTTTATAACTTACTATTAGAAAATTGAAATGGAGCTGTCGGAGTGAGGGGTGCGAACCTCTGACCTTTGATTTGTGAGTCCACGTCACTTGCCACGCAACCAAAACCCGATTATTTTTTTTATTATTACTAAAAGTCCTATTCGGAAACGAAACTCATGATTTATACTTAATAAGTCAATCGTTTTGTAGCGGTAAGCACGATTGCCTTTTAAATGTATGAACAAAACTAATCAACACAACTAAAGAAATTCCAAAAATGATTTTATTTTATCCGAATCAAAATAAAGGGAATAACGGAGTTTAAAAAAAATCTTTAAACTCTAATATTAATTATTTTGCTTCCATTTTTACAACTTCTTTTGCCATGGGTAGAATGATTAATGTTACAAAGTGCGCAAAGTAATCGCTAAAATAAACTAATGAGAGGTAAAAGTCTTGATTTCTATTTTCCATTATCTAAAAGGTTTCTCTCCGTATTTGTAAATATCGTATTTCAATAATGAAATTCTCTGGTTTAAAAAAAAATGTTTGTCACTGGACTATCAAATTAAAAGTTTTTTTTATGTATCGTCGTGTTATCATCGCCATGATTTTTAATATGGTCGGCCTCGTAGTGTTTGTCAGCGCGTTTGCCTACTATGCAAGATGTCTCGAGTTCGATTCCCGATATGATTGATTTGCATTATTTAGTTTAAAAGGTGTTTTCACACTAAAATATTTCAAAGTCAACTACTCCATATTTATTAAAATCGTTTTTATTATATTCTTTCATACATTTTCGAGAAACTTCGCGGTACAAGTAAATCGTGTAATTTTTTATATCAAATTTTCAGTAGCACTGAACTTTCTCTTTGGGAATCAGGGTTTTTCGTTTGAGAGCCACTGGAATAGATTCATGTTACCCTACAACTTGTTCAATTTTGTTTAACTGCCATATGATATAAGATTGTAATAAGGTTCTCTATGTTGATTAATGATCAGCGGTAATTACTAGCTGTGAGAAATTTATTAATACGTGTTACCATGTTATTAGGACTTCGGCTTAAATTCCTAATTGCGATAAGGGGTTGATACATACCCCAACCCTTCACGATAAGCTTTAAACTATTAAGTTTCTTGTTAAATGTGTGTGTGGCAAATTTGGCTATTCATCCATGTAAACCTACCCCTGCTGCTCAAGTCTCAAATCTACCAACTACTTGGTAAGTTGTAATATTCGACCAAATAATTTATCAAACAAGGGTTGGAGAAAATCGAACATACGGAAATGAGCGGAATCAGGTGAAGCCTAAAAATAGATAAATTTCATCTAAAAAAGTGCAGTATACCTATATATGCATACAAGCAAAATTTTATCAAAAAAAATAAATAGAAAATGGTAACTAAACTTTGAGCACAATACACATAGAATTTACCCTGTGCCCGGTCCATTTTTGTGAAATTTCATGCTTTGTAAAGGGTTTCTTAAAGTGTCATAATTATAAAAATACTGGGTAAAACAATTGAAACTTCTCACATTTATTTGAAACAATTTAATAAGTCATTTTTGTATGATAGTTTGTCAAAATTGGCCTTTATGGAGAGCCACGTTGCAATGTTCGCACATATACAGGGTCTCACTACTTTTTTGTGCTTTGTATCCCGAAACCGTGTAAACACGTGATTATAATAACCACGCGTTGTGTCTCGGTCCCGTGTTTCTACGTGGTTTACCAAAAGCAAAAAAAGTACTAATAAAAGTCACTAGATGTCAATGAATTTCACTTTTTTAGACAGTTAGTAAACCACGTGAAAACACGGGACCAGGACACAACGCGTGGTTATATAATCACGTGTTTACACGGCTCCGGGAAACAAAGTGTTAAGAATCTTAACAAAAAAATGCCATCAACAAAAAGAGAAGAGAGAGACAGTTGCTATTTAATTTAATCGTCGCACGAAGAAAGATGATTCGGAAAAAATATTTTTAAATAGAAATATTATAAGCAAGTCAGAGGACATATGACAAATACGGGATCTAAATTATAATTCAAAAGTAAATTAAACCAATTTTTATAATATTTATGTCAAAATTTTATTTTTTCAACAATAATTTTAAAAAAGCAATCTGCATCAAAAAGCTAAAAAATGTTTTACTCAAAAGTATTCCGGATTCAAGTAAAATAAGCATTTTATAATTTTAGCGATTTCGATTTTCACAAAAAATTACACAAAATGAATGAGTTTATGAAAATAATTTTGAATGCGCGGGGTTCAATTCTGTGTGGGACGTAGAAAAAGGCAACACACGCCGGAACTTCATATAACAACTGTCTAACATGCGCGGGCCCTCCATAGATTGGATGGAACCAATGCTTCCCTAAAAATTTGACCTTAAACAATCAGTACCTAACTTCATTATTTAATAAAATCAGCTAAAAGTTAACTTATCTTTTTAGTGACTACAACAAATATTTTTTGATTAGTTTGTTGTTAATCGTAGCGATCCAAGAAGGGTTCGATGTTAATTTATTAATAACTTTTTAAATTACGACAAACAAATTCTGGATTAAGGAACTGTGTTAGTTTATTAGTTCCTTTGAGGCGGTCGCCCAGTACTGACTTTACGAGTCTGCGCACGAGCAAAATGAAATTTTTAGGAGCGCTGTGGAAGCAGTTCTAACAAACCTATTCATGTTTTTATTGTGACTGTTTTATTACAAATTTAGAAATTTAGCACTAAGCCTCACCACACACACCTTTTCTTCATATTTTTTTTCTTTTTACTTATTTATTCAAATGTACAATACAGCACAACTGTCAATTACAATATACGTGTATAATTAGAATTTATAAAGACATGTTTAAAAAACAAATAGATTTTTAAGGTACATCAAGTAGTCTATAAAAATTATAGTAAACAATGACAACTGTAACATTAAACTGAAATAAAACAGCAACATTAAGAAAAAAATAAAATATCTTTTGCAGACGCTCATCCAAGCCACATAAAAAAAATTAAAACCTTTGTAATGCGGTGCTACAGGAGGATTTTAAAAATTTCCAGGGTGCGCAGACCTAAAATGATGACTTTCTCCAATAGACGAAAAAAGATTAAGAGATACTGAAGACCATGAAGAAAAGAAAACTTAAATACTTTGGGCATGTAATGAGAGGCGAAAAATATAATAATTTACAAGTCATTTTGCAGGAAAGGATCGAAGGAAAGCGCGGTGCAGGTAGAAGGAGCATCTCTTTGCTAAAGGACTTGCGTGACTGAATCCACCGCAACACTCAGTCGATGTTCAGGGCAGCTGCCAACAAAGTGAGAATTGATGCGATGATCTCCAACTTTCATCGAGGAGAGGAAAGATAGCAAGAAAATATCTACAAATGTATTTATATAGAAATCATTAATCCACATTAAGGTACCTGTGTACCTTTCTGTGCTCCTTTCGGCTCACGTCTCTGTAGAGGAAGAGTCTAAAATTGGTAATCCAAGCACGCTATTTACATTCCCTACTTTGATGTATTTATCACGTGTACTTCAACACCTCACCTTTTAAATAGAAAATATCTATTCTGAATCCCAATTTTAGTTTAAGTAAATTTTTTCCTGACATAAAAACAAACTGTTTGGTAAACTACATTTTCTTACATATTGTGTTCCTAAATTGAAAATACTAACCTGATATTTTTATGTTTTTAAAACTTGTAAAAACAATATTAATGATAATAATGTTATAAAGAATTTACCAGTCTTAAAGATGCCTACCTAGGTAAAAACACCCGTTGGTCAATGAGTAAAATAACTAATAAAACAAAAACCAAGATATTTTGTTGTTATTGAAAAAAAAAATTGAATAAAAAACTCGTATGTTTTGATGAATGTATACTCATTGGGTACTATGTTCGAAATTCAATATTCGATGTATAATATTTTGCTTAAACGCCTGGAAAAACCTTATCGTATCCATGATCAGGCACATATGCGGTTCAGTTTATATCTTCACGAAAGAGAATAATTATTAGTTTTGTGATCGTGCATTTTTTTTTTTGAAAGCTTCTACGAATGCATAATTATTGGGTACTATGTTCAAGATTCGAGATTCGCGTTTACATAATCATAGGATTATAGAGAAAAAGTTAAAAAATCCGATTTATCCCGCGATCGATTTACCTACTTCACATAAATAATTCAACGAAAAACGTGTCTTTTCCAGTTTAGTGATACTTTGAGTAACTTTAGCCTGAAGCGCTTCAAAGAAGTAATCTTAAGCCATTTATTGAGTAGGAACGCTAAAATGGAAACCCAATATTCTAGAAAAAATACTACAGGGCTCTAAAGATGGCAAATTGCCTAGAAAATTACTGTCATTTAAATAGCAGGGGTCAAACCTACCATTGGAAAACAAATATTACAAGAAGAATCCTTCAGTCCTATTTCGATCGGCCCCTGATGATTCTTTTTCATTTATTTATTAAAAGCATTGAGAAAATTAAAGAAAATGCGTCCAATTTATCGTCAATACATCACAAATATCATATAAAACACATAAATGAAATGTTAAAAGATCGGGTTGTGGTCCTGCGGCTAGTGTCTCGGACTCACGGACCAAAGTTCGGTGGTTCAAATCCAAAGAGAAATCCCTCTGTCATAAAATTATTTCAATATCCGAGGAGATATGATCAATAGTGACGGACCGAAGCAAAATTTTCAGCCAACACCGAATTTTTCTTTTGTTCTAGTTTAGGTCGAAACCAAAACTTGTTTAAATAAGTTAAAAGTCACTTCAAAAGTCTAAACTTAGGTGTTTTTATTGTTAAACCTTACGAGTTCATTAACATAAGTTTTAAATAAAACACACAATAATACACAACGAATAAATTAAATGAGTAAATAGTTTATTTTCATAGGTTTTTGGCGTGTTTTTGTGTTATACATATAACTTACATGTAACAGTTATTCAATGCACGCTACGGGAACATAAATTTTTAACTTAAATATGAAAAAGTCTAGAAATTATTCTTATTCTTATTTTTAGTGGTGAGTAACAGTGATATGCAAGCTCCTGACGTCACTGTGACCTGCGAAGATATATTGTGACGGGTCCCCGTAAAGAGTTCTCGCCCTCCAAGTCCAGGTTTATAAAGAACCTGGATACTGTGTGAGAGGCGAGAGTTTACATTGCGCCAAATATCCCCCTCCAAGCCCAGATCCGTAACGTATCGGGCCATAAGTTAAGAGGCGAGCTCTTTAACATCCTCAGGTTTAACCAGTGGTACCCCGAAGATAAGGCTCCTTTTATGATGTAAAGCATCACATCTCTTATTCGCTGACGACCTAAAATTTTTTTGTGAAATACTGACTTCTTCAGATTGTATTAAACTTCAGTGTGACATTCAAAATATAATTCAATGGAGCAAACAAAACAAACTATTATTCAATGTTTCCAAATGTTTTGTAATGGCATACACAAGAGCATCCAAAACAATATACTATCGTTATCTCATGGACGGAGTGAGGCTTGAAAGGGCTTCAACGTCCAGAGATCTCGGGGTGTTGTTTGATTCTCAGTTATCTTTTAATCTTCATATAGTTAATCTATGTAATGACTCCCTTAAAATGCTTGGTTTTGTTCTTAGAAATGCTAAGATCTTTTCTAACACTTAGATTATGAGGATATTGTAAAATTCCTTGGTAAGAAGTCGTTTGGAGTTTAGTTACATTATTTGGTCGCCACATGAGACTCGATACTCTTTGATGGAGGAGAGAGTGCAGAAAAAATTTCTGCGCTGTTTGTACCTAAAAGAGTGAAGATATTACCTTTGGCTCTTCCCAACCGACTTTTTACTGGGGATGCTAGGCTATCAGTCATTATGGAGGAGGAGGGACGTTCATTTATGTGTTCACTTTTTCCAGGTGATCGGTGGTCGCATACATAACTCAGAATTCTGATGGATGTAGGTCTGTTCGTGCCTGATAACTATATTCGACAAAGACGGCATAAATTGTTTTACCTACCGCGATGCAGAATCAACCTGCCAATGGTTATGCCGGTTGGTAGAGCAATCTTGCTACTTAATCGCATCGCCTCGGATGTCGACATATTTCACGACAGTGGGCCTTCCCTTAGGAAAGCACTTTCTAACTTTTAATTTTTCTTTTTATATTTTGTTATTTTATTTTAATAACATAACTATCTACTGTAATTTGTGATCTATTATTGTATTTAGAATGAATTAGATCTTTTTTCTGTAATGTTCTAAATATCTATTAATGTACATGTAAAATATATCATTAAATAAAAATAATGTAAATACTTATTTGTGAATAAACTATAATGTTCTAAATCAGAAAGATGTAGGGTTTCTAAAGTAACTCACTCTGTGTCTAATTTGTAGAGATTCATAGTTAGAGTATTCAAATACAGGTAATTTGAGATTACCATATCTCAAAAATGTGAGTTCATATACATATTATAATACTTATATAACATTTGTCTACGCTCCCCGTGGAAAAGAAATCCTAATTTTGTAATTCTTGTTAGACTATGCAAATATTACGATGGTTTTTAATATCTCTATTGTTATGTATTTTGAAAATTATTTTGATTGTAGAAATCACTAATTGAGGCCACTAGCGCAAGAGTGGTGTAACCCCGAACTTGGATTTTTGGAATCGCAACCATTCCACCTTGCCGTTGTTATTGGAGATCTCGGTTTAGCAGAAATCTCTCGTAGTGACATCTGAAAAAATAAATGAAATGAATTGAAATGAAATTAACATATAATGTTTATGGGTGTTTCCTCATCTGCACTGCAGAACTTACATCTAAAAGTTTTGGAAAGGTTAATTCTAGCGCGGTGTTTGTTCAATCTGCAGTGTCCTGGGCGGGCTCTAGTGATAACCCTCACTTGATTTCAGCTGAGTTTTATTAGGTCAAAAGCAAACTTTTGCGAGTACCCTTTTATCAGTTCCTTCGCAAGGTGCTAACCAGGCGCTTTTTGCCAGAGCATTACACTCTGCTTCCTGGCCCATGACCTAAGCTCATTACGAGGAGCACATTTTAAAAACTACGAACTAAAGTAAAAACACTACAACTCTAGTTTATATTTTTTCATTTATTTTATTTATTTATTTGACACTTTATATACATATACAATAAATATACATATAAGGGCGGGCATATTGCCTTAGGGCAATTTCTTCCTACCTACCTACTGCAACCGTTCAGTTTGAGAAAATTATAAATACATGGACATATTGAATCTTACAATTTTAAACAAAAATTAAAAGCAAAGATTAACAAAAATAAATATACATATATAAATATATATAAAAAATAACACTATGAATAGAGGAGAGGGGATGGAAAGAAAAGAAGAAGGATAAAGGAACAATTTAAATATTTAGATAGTGACATTTCAATCTTGACTTAAATGTAAATAATGAAGGGGCGTCTCTAACATTAGTGGGTAGATTATTCCACAATCGAGCGGCTACTACTGTGAAAGAGGAGACAAAAAAATTAGAGCGATGACAGGGTATTAAAAGGGTTTTCTCGTTACTAGAACGAAGAGATAGTCCGTGTTGTGAAAGAGGTTGGATGAGCTCTCTCAGATAAACAGGCGAATTGGGATTATTTAAAATATTGTTAAGAAGTGATAGAATGTGAATGTGTCTTCTATGCCTGATACTGAGCCAGTGTAGTTGCGTGCGATACTCGGTGTCAGACATTCGCAAAGCAATAACTTATTATTTGAGGAGACAACAATCCAATATTTTTAATTGTCCTTTTTTTTATATATTAATAGTTATGTATATTTGGGATACTTCGGTAAAAAATAAAACTTTTTGTAAGTCTGCTAGTAAATAAATACTTAATCCAAAACGCCTGTCTGACGCGTGCGAATGCTTGGCTACGGACCTTATTGAACGTGACAACTAACAACACTCACCGGCCGAAAGCTGAAACACACTAAAGCTAAAAGGCCGAGTCACGAGTCCTAAGATGCACCCGAGTACAGCCGAACGTAGTCCGACACACCCAGACCGCAGGTTTCAGCTGAGTCGAAGTTTCGGCTGACTTTTGTCCAAAACCGAAACCGCGGCCGAAACTCAATTTATTTCCCGAAACTGGCTGAAACCGAAACTCTTCTTGATCACTAGTGATTAATTAGCAAGATTGCTTTACCTACTTGCAGTGCCCTGCATTGTTACACTAATAATTGCAGCGTGTTTCGGTTAATTTTTACATGAAATTAAACTAAACTTACGCTTCAGGTGCTGGTCTAATTAAATATCTCAGAAAAAAAACTAATTTCCTGATTTTTCATTTTTACAGAAGTTTGAATAAAATTTTGTAATGTTTGATAATTAGGTTTTGATTTGGTTAACGTTTTAATTTATTCTCTTTCAGCTGAAATTCAATTTCTTTGAAACTTACTCGAAGTTTTCAGTTTTTCTAAGGTTTTACTAGCAAACAATTACTAATGAAACAAAATTTGTTCTGAATTAATTCGTTGTTAATGTTCTGGAAATTAAAATAGGTACTAAGGATTCGACGCAGAAGTACCTAAAAAGCAAAACGAAATATGATTATTTAATAGCGGTTTTGCGATTCTTGAGAAATTTAATAATATGAAGTCATATGTTTGTTTCTACCAGGGGCGAATCAGATTTTTTAATCGTAAAGAAATATATACAAATAAATATATTTATATATATTTATTTGTGGGTGTCCATAGTTTATTGATTGATGACACAAGAACGTGAAATGCTTTTACCTAAAATACAGAGCAACGACAGCAAGAAGAAACTCAGCGTTTTCTATTGGATATAAAACATTATATTCTGCAAAACTAACAGTATTGCACACAAAACGTCCATCTATATAAAAGTAACGTCCTGCAGTACATTCACTTCATTACACACTTTGTTCTCGCCGTGGAGGCACGAAGATCAAAAGAACACGGCTTATAAAGAGATCACAGGGCGTGGTAACGCCCAGTCAGCCCAATCAGTCAGCCCAACCAAGTCAGCTCAACGCAGTCACTCAGTTCCAGCACGTATTCCAAGTGCAGACAGTTCAACACATCATTTCTGTAACACTCGCGCGACAATTCATTATTTATTCGTCGTTTAATAAATACACATTGGAACATCAACATCGTTTCTTCCGTCAATCACCGACTGAGATAGGAGCTCCAACTCTCAACAAGCTACACGAATCCTAAATTTTGAAATTAAAATTACAATTTGCATAAAATTATCATTTGTCTTCGTTGCTGGTTTCGTATTACTTACTGATCTTGTTACCAACAAAAATACTTTTTTCGTTTGTAAAGAAAAAAAATCGATTTCACTAAACGAATTATGAATAGCAAGTGGGATCGTATCGCAGCCAGAAAGAATCAGTCTTAATTAATTTTTAAATAAATTAAGGGGCGTGTTAAATATATCAATAGATGAAAAAAAACATTATAGTTTGAGCAAGAACAATAAAGGAAAGAGTTTTGTATATAGTTAGTTCCACAGACTGGCAGATGGAATAAATACTTATTTCTTGTCACGCGAAAGGGGACATTAAGATTAATTTTGGAAAGTAGGTTAAAAGTAGGTTAATTATATTACATAAGTTTTTATTGTGTTATATGGAAGAATAGGCTCTGCACAATTTAGCCATTTAATTGGAGTATAAAAATAAATATTTATAAAATGGGTTATCAAGTAACGATAGCTTTCCATGGTTTTAAATACACTATTTGGAGGTGTAAAAAATATAAGTCTCCCAAAGTCATGATTACCATCAATGAAAGCCCCTAATTTAAAAAAAAACAATGAATTTATGAATTATATTGCAGTAATAAGGAAATTCAGTGCTACAAGAAATTGGATATAAAACAGGTTTTCTTAAACAAGGTAAATTTTCAAACATTTAATTGTAAACAGAAAATTTTCGAAAATGTGGGAAAAAATTAATAAAAATGGATTTAAAAAATAAAACATTGTACTTTTTGGCGTCATAAGTTCACGTGAACACGTGTTTTCAAAGCGACCGATTATAGTATTGTTATGTATTGAGATAGATTTCTGGTTCCCGGGTAGCCAAGTTTTTCGACGTTTCGCGTGTTTTGACGGGTACGGGCTTCTACATTTAAATGTTAGAAAAACTCACCGACTTAAACTCGTGACGTAATACTCAAAAATCTTACCGATGATAATATGATACATAAAAATACTTTTTTTTGTTGCTTAGTTTGGCTAAACTTTCTTAGTTATGTTTTCTGGTCTGTTGTGGTGAAAAAAAAACTTTTTGTGTTTCTAGAGAGTTCTTTATCATCACACGTATCTATTTTAAACCGTTCTCGCGGCCGTAAAAACACTTTTATCTAGAGTATTTACATACAAAATGCGCGAGATAAAGTTGTTTTCTATAGCCACGAGTGCGTTTTGAATACTACCCCTCATGGTGTACTAATAAAGGAATGATCAGATGGGAATCAAAACTAACTTGAACATCAGCCGTCGGGTGTAGAATCTAATAAAATAAAATTATTACAAATCAAACACAACGCAAACTCTAAGCAATTAACGTGAAAACATCTTAAAATCAATCCTTAACTTAAAAAAAAAAAAACATGTTTCAAGATATTTCGAAACTGCTATTCGTCAACTATTATTTCCCTCCAGTTTGATTCTGTGGTTTCTAATTAACGCCCAAGGGTCAGGCGAGATGAAGCGCCCCTCGAGGGCCCTCCGGGAACATAGAAGACCCCTCACTGTCATGTCCCGGCCCAGAGTACCAAAGACACTTTACAAATGTCAAGAGAAATGTTTTTTATCCTCTATCCCAACATTTCCAATAACGACGTATGAGAGAAATTTAATTACGCTCTGACGAAACAATGCGGACTCGTTCAATTCTGAAAAATTAACGAAGCAATTATATTTTTTATTGTATAATACAAAGAACGTTCGAAATTGTGAAAAGCGTATGTAGGTATTCGCACGTACGACAATAGTTAGGTACTTCACTGAACCGAATATAGGAACGAGCCTTCGAGTCTTTTTTGCTTCCTAAAGTTACTTAAAATTGTTTTTTTTATGAACAGCTATTATTTGTGAACGACCGAAGATTTTCAGCTAGAACCAAAACCTTAATCGAGTTTTGGCTTCTGCTCTAGTTTTAATTTTAAATTAGAAGCTTCAGATCACGCGTTTTTGTACCTAGTGACTGTTTCCTTGCAAGTTTCTGTCAGTACTTATTGTTTCGTAAATAACAGCGTTTATCGATCTAATTCCTGGCCGATCACCTTTCTTTCCCATCCTTCCCATGACCCATCCTTATGGTACCTAGTACCTACCTTACATCAAGATAGAAAATATTCAAAGTTAGAAGATTTGGATTTGGGACAAAACAAAACAACATTTTGACATATTACATTAGATTGCATAAAAGTTCTTGGATTCGTCGCGCGTTTTGTTTTATTTCCAATTGTTGTTATTTTAATTTTAAGATCTATTATGCTCCGTGTATTTTAAAAGTGTTAAAGGTTTATATGATTTTTCTGCCTTGTCTGTAATATTGTTTTGCTCCAATTAATCATTTGTAAATACTGTTTGTTTCTGGCTAGTATTACCGAGAATGGTAAAAGCCATAATATATTAATGAAAAAAAAAATTGTGCGCGTCGTTGTAAACATCGCTACATTTCCGTGCCATCATCATCCAGTGCCCAAAATTGAAGAACATTTACATCGTGCCAAAGGTAAGTGCATATTCCATGTTCCTTTCCTTTCTTCAAATATTCCCAACCTTTTACAAAACTGAATGAAATTAGTTTTTTTCGCTACAGTCCGCTTTTTGTTAATACTCATGTTTATATTATTATTATAAGTAAATTACGTATTATATTTTGCCAATAAACGCCATATTTCGGCACTTAAACTAAAAGTAAAATCGACCTTTGCGAGCATAACGTGTAATATAATTTAAGTTATAAAAACAATGGAATTTTTAAGCCATTCAATAACTAAGCTGGGTAATCGGTTATGAAAACTGATTAACCGCGTCGCTTGACAGCCGTGCGGCGTGGCGCGGCGTGGGCGTAGGTAAGCGAACCCCTCACGGGGATACATTATTATCTATTATATTTCTTTCGAAAATCGTGTTTACATCGATCTCTTTTAGAAACATAATATTCACACTGAATTGGAATTCCAGAGAAAGTTTGAAAAATACAAACCCTTTCTGAATCCATCACATTTGTAGCGTTGAAAAATAATATTACATTTGTGATTCCGACAAACGGCGAAAAGCTATAAAAATATCAAATACACTTCATTCGTGATACGTTTTTTATCGGCAATTGGGAAATTTACTATACTGTTTTGACTAAACATTATTCTTTAATATCAAAATAAAGTGTCACCTATATCATAATGATTCTGCCTATCCTTACGGGGGGAAACGGCGTGATGGCTTGTTTGTTTGTTTATAAATGCAGGCCCTGCTGTCCGAAAAAAATGGCACGTATTCAAAGGGTCCGATGTTTGCATGATTTTTCCAGTATTGGCTTTCATTAGCTGACTCGCATTACGTACAAAATAGAAGGTATATTAGTCTTTGTAAGGTAGCAAAGGTTTTCATTAATAATTCTAATTTAAAAATACGAACAAATGGTAGAAAAGCGCTGGTAAGATGATTTTAAGAGAATAAAAATCGCGCTGAATAAAACGTGCAAATATAATTTTAGTATTGTCTTTGCGTCACACAAGCCTAGTATGTTTCCACCTTGATTCTTCGATGAAAATCCGAGCCATTAGTAGTTCAAACCACAGTATGGATTTTGCTAAACTTGAACGTAAATTAGAAGTACGGATTTCAATGAAACCTTATCTCTGTTTTTAATTAGAAAGCCGTTCAAGATGTATCGTGATAGATCGAGACTCTTGGGACTTTTTGCAAGATTTCAACCATTTTTATCGAATGTTTTAGTTGGATTTCTGAAATTTTCTACTAATATATTTCACGTAACTAAATAACCTCATGACATTTTAATAAAATTTTGTAGGTGTAATGAAAAAATTATGAAAATCGATACATCTGTAAAACAAAAAGGAATAAAAAATTATCACGAGATATCATGTGAGTGTAATCTGAGACTAGTTACGTTAAATTTGTTGAGATCTTAAATGTAAATAACTTAGAGATGAAAAATGTAAACAACAGAGATGAAAAACATTTAAGCGAGGGAAATATAGAAGTCTAGGTATCTACAGGGCTTATGACCTGTGAATCTATGTGTACAATTTACTTCCATTATCCATAAGGACAATTAGTAAGTTCTCACAATATAAAATTGCTATTAAGAAATGGATAGTAGAGGTAGGTTGCGCACGGATCGATGAGTCGATCAAGCCAATTCGGTAAAATGTGTGTACTGTGTATGAAATTTGTTCTATTGGTCTGTATAATTTGGTTATGTTTTTTATGATTATTTGAGTTTTTTATTGTTAATTATGGTAATGATAATTAGGTTAATTGGATTAATTACGTTTTTTAATTGTTATTTTTATGTTAACTTTGTTAAATAGCTAATCTTAGGCATGTTCCACATTTTGTAAAAGGTTTCCCTTGGCACTGGACACCCCAGTGAGTGAACATTATTCTATATAAAAAAAAGAATACAAACAATGTAAAAGTATAAATAAATAAATGGCTGGTTTAAGTGGCCACTTTACACACTGTGTAACATTCACCATTCTGCCCATGTTTGAACATCAATATTCCTCGAATTTTTTCATTTGTTGATGTTTGTGAAGTTAAAGAGCTGAAACCTTTATTTATGCGGGTGAGATTCATCTAATGAATTATTTCACCTTCACCGCCTGAAAATGTTATTTTTTCAATTTCTATACTATTTCACGGACCAGGTGGATTTATCAACAATATTTTGAGTTTGTCCAAATTTTTGAAGACAAGAACTGGATTCAACTCCTTGGGGAGCTGTTTATTTTAACATATTACAACAGAGAAGAAGAAAATTTAAGAGAGGGTAATATAGAAGTCTAGGCATAAAATATAAGTAGCCACTTTACACACTGTGTAACATTCAGCATATTAACAGCTTCCTAAGGAGTTGAAATCAGTCCTTGTCTACAAAAGTTTGAACAAACTCAAAATATTATCATAAAAATATCATAAAAAACTAAAAATCTAATTATTCTCGTTGATTTATTTGGGGGGAAATGTTTTTATGTTTTTAATTGAGTACATATTTACACTGACTTAAATCCATTGATTGGCAGATAAGAATACCGACATAACTTGATTTTAGTTTGCAAAAGTTAGACATTAACGTCCTTAACCCTTTTGAAAAAAAAACTGATTTTAAAAATAGAAGACGGTAAGGGTTTAAATTCTTAAAAATATTTGTCTTAACAAAAAATGTTCGTAAACATTAAAAGAGTATTTTTTTAAGTAGTCAAGTCTAAGTCAAAAAAGATCGTTTGGAAAACAGCATTCGGTTTATCTATACAGTTCCCTATGCACCTTCGGGTATGGATAGGGATATGATACATACTTTTAATTGAAAAAATCTTTTTTCACAGTACAAAAAGTAATTTCACAGAGCAAGCAATAAACGCAAAAAACAATTTTATTTGCAATTTTTTTAGCGTGGTTGGTGAGAACTTTACGCAAAAAGCGCTGTTACATATAAAACAGGAAAGCGGCTTTTCAAAGATTGTTTGAAAGATAACATTTCCATAGCAAAAAAGTTAAGAAGAAATTCTTTGGATTGATTTTTCATTCCCAGTTTGTTCCACTTTATATTTTTCACTGTGATTTTCATCTCTAGAGATGTCAGGTGACAATCACAGCTTTTTGATATAAAAAAGTATTTGCCTAACTGGTTTAAATTATCATTCCTTCATCAGCATCCAGTGGTGTATAGGATACTGCCGTGGTGTACCAAATGCAGCGTATTTCGACAGTAAATGGAATCAAAATTAAAATAAATAAAAAAAAAAATTTTTTTTTAATTTTTAATTTTATCTTAAACTAACTGGATTATTCTTCTGTTGTACAGATACTCACTCGGAGGTGCGAAACTTGCTCTGCTACAATTTCATTTAATTTTGGCACAGTTATTTACACCAAGGTGAAAATGGTCCAAAATTGAAATATTTTGGTAAATAATCTATTTAAGCCGATAATTATAAATCTACTTTCATTCACTGATACCATTTTTAGAGCATTTGAAAAAAATCTGCAAATTGATGTACTCTATACTGAATTTTTTTAGGACTTCGACAAAGTCGATCATAAAATTCTATACTCTAAACTTTATGCTCTTGGTATTAGAGACACGTTCTTATCGTTTCTAAAATCCCATCTCTCCCAAAGAAAACAAAGTGTCATGATTGATAATATCACCTCAAATAGTTTTATGGTTACATCAGGTGTACCGCAAGGTGCTCATTTAGCCCCCCTTCTTTTTAATTTATTTGTTTATGATGTTGTCAATACGTTCTCTCCCACAAAATTTTCGCTTTTTGCTGACGATAATAAGATCCTTAAAGTAATAAAAATGTAAGTGACTGTCTTGCTTTACAAAATGATATTGATGCTTTTCGTGACTGGTGCAAAATAAATATTAATAAATGCAAAATAATTTCTTACCGTAAATAAAAAAAAAAATAACCTTCGATTATAATAATGACCAAATTCTTTCCGTTGTAACTTCAATAAGAGATCTCGGGGTGGTTCTAGACAATAAACTAAATTTTAATGAACAAATTGACTATATCATTAACAAATCTCTTAAATTCTTTGGATTTGTTAATAGAGCTACATCCGATTTTGAAAACATATTAACTCTAAAATCACTTAACTGCTCATAGGTTCCGATACGCCTCCGTAATATGGTCTTCTTCATATGTTACTTATATAAATCGCATTGAATTAGTTCAGAATAAATTTATAAGAAAAATTGCGTTCAAACTAGGAATCGCATGAGATCACTATAACTTTACCGACATGGAACTTTTCCTGAATATATCCAGTCTCTCACAACGTCGATTTAATGCAGATTTAATTTGCATGTTTGAGATACTTAAAAGTTTATTTGACGTCACGACTATTCTCCAACAAATATTTATTAATATTCCTTCATGTAGACTCAGAAATAATGAAATTCTGTTCCTCGATCATCATAAGACTAATTATGGTTTCCATGCACCTCTACCCAGAATGATTAGATTTGTAAATGAAAATCAAGATCTCAATTATTTTGTTTGTAAATTGAGATTTTTTACAAATAGGCTAAAGAAATATTCCCAATAAATTGACTGTATATTTGTAGAATCAACCTGGATTCCATGTTGCCTGTCTAATGTATAATCTTGTATTTGCTTTTCTTTGTTGAATTCCTTATTTTATTTGTTACTGTATTATTATTGTTTTTTGTAATATAATTTGTTTAAATTGAACATTGTTCGTTCATTAGTTAAATAAATAAATAATAAAAACGTATCTGAATAAACTAAACTGAATAGTTATAAAAATACGTATATACTTTTATTCCACTTTTATTTATATTTGTTACCAGTGACCGGGTTTCATCGTGACCGACATCGTCAAACTCATATAGGTTACAACTAAATATTATAAATAATAAGTGAAATAAAATCATACACGTATTTTTATTAGTAATTAAAATGCAGTTCCACCAAGAAATGTCAGTAGAAAAATTCAATCCATTAGTGAAATAGAATCAGAATCCTGGATGAGTGCTTTGAGTTAGAAAATCGGAGAATGAAAATGAAGATGAGTCCATCTTGTAGTGTAATGGTCAGTGCGTTTGCCAACCATGCAAAGGATCTCGGGTTCGATTCCCGATATGGTTGATATGAAATATTTATTTTAAAGAGTGTTTTCACACTAGAATTTCATAGTCCCTGGACTGGTACCTGAAGCGTATGACAGATCATCTTGCCTTCATGTAACAAAAATAATCAAGATAAGCTGCGATAGGTGCACCAATGCAGTGCCCTGTGCACCATTGGGTGCGGAAAGGGAATGATGACGTAGTGTAATGGTTGGCGCGTTCGTCTAAGATGCTCAGCTTTATTTATACATAAAAATCAACTGTTGGAAAAATTGTATTGTAATATTACGGTCGCTCAAATATAAACAGATGGTGGAAAAGATTAAACCAACGATTGCTTATTTTTTAAACTTACTGCGTAACATAAAAATAAATTGAAGCTTACGTTCTTTCCCCATTTTCGTCATATTATTACAGGGTTTGTGATTGTATTATACAATGGAGTAAATAAACTGTTAGATAAAGAAATGAAGCATTTATTAACGTTGTTAAAATGTATTTAAGTTCTGGGTGGGTAGATCTTTCCTTATTTTTGTTGTTGAAGGTTTTTCAATCTACTTTAACATTCCACGAACGCAATTGAAATAGGAATTACCCATGGATATTATTCAGTGGAATTACCCAATTAATTTAAACGAGGGCTGAATTTGAAGATATACTTACATGTTTCTTTTGTTTTTTATTTATTTGTTCTTTTACAATTTATTCTTGACTTTTTTTACATGAATAATGTGGGTGTCCCGTGCCGAGAGAGACATTTAATATAATTTTGAAACATGCATTATTAAAAAATAATTTAATCTTAATATCTCTTCTCTAGCCACATTCAAGAAACATCTGAAACATTACTAAATATCACCAGAATCCTGAACTCCCTGTATTTAAATATTTTTATTTCTTTTCTTTCTTTGGTTCCCCTTTCTCTCTTCTTCCATGCTCATTATCTGATTACACATTCCTCATCCTTCAATACGTATAACATAATGAACTTTTAAAAAAGTAAATATGTACAAGCCTTATCTCCCAATTAAAAAACAGCTTTTTTAAAAATTAATTTGGACTTCTTTTTGTACTTAATCTTTTCTTTTTTTAGTACAAATTTTTGACCTGTCTGTTTTTTGGTTAGCTAGAAGATATTGCTTTAAGCAATAAGTCCACCAAAGTACTTATTTTTTGTACTTGAAGTTATAAAATAAAAAATATCAAATACACATTTATAAATTTATTGATTTATTTATACTTTTACAATTTTGTATTATTATTTTTTATACAGAATAATGTTTCTTCACTGGAGTGTCCCGTGCCGAAGGAGACATTTTACAATAAGTAAAATGAAACATGACTTAAATTAGTTATTTAATATGATAAGAAAATAAAAACGTAATTATTCTCACTAACCTCATTATCGTCGTAAACATAATAAGGAAAATAAACTAAAATAATCTTACAAAACATAATTAATCAATATAAACTTGCACACAAAATTTTTTAATCAGGAAACAATTTTTTACCCATTTGGGTTGATCCACTCATCGATCCGTGCGCAAACTACCTCCAATATCCATTTCTTAATAGCAATATAAAACAATAAAAACACTATAAATAAAAACATCTTTCTACCTGTTTGGCTGAAAATTAAAAATATGATGCAATGAGTTGCGACAAAAAACCAAAACCTCAAGTGAGTAAAGTTAAGCATAAGTTGTTTTATATACACAAATAAATATTAATAAATGTTTTTAAGTTTATGAAAAAATCTGTAGAAGATTTAAAAATAAAATTATCCACTATAAAATAACCAAATTTATGTATTTATATTTTTACATGTAGTATAGTTTAAATTAATTGTGAGAACAAAATATCGAACACTTCTTGTTCAGAAACCAAAATTTTTTTGGAACCAAAAATAAAGCAAATTGTTTTGAGAAACAATATTTTTACTTTTTGATGCACCCATTAGTTGACGCTTGTATTATTTAACCAAGTAAAATCATGTTAATTATTTGGGATTATCTTCACGACGTCATCGTTCAATCTTTTCCCGATGTGTAAAGTTTTGACGATACAGAATATGATATACCATCGCCTGGTAACAGAGGATTTCATGGATTTCTACAAATTGCCCATATCACATAAGCATGAAACGCGCCAAAAAGTGAAAGAAAATTTCATAGAAAGAAGAGCTCTAAATGCGCATGGAGAGAGGACCAGGGCGTATATACTCCCTCGCATAGTTAAGAGACTCCCGGAAGAAATAAAGAATAGTGATATAAATAAAAATAAAGTAAAATTGGCTTTAAAAATCTTTTTCTTGATCTCTAAGTTGAGTGTGTGAAAAAAAAGGGGGAAACAAGACAATTTAAAACAGTGTCAAAAAAAGTGTTTGTTTATTATTTTTTATATATTTCGGTATCAAAAAAGACTTGATTTACTTGTATTGAATTTTTTAAAACTTTTATTTTATTGATATATTTAAGATTTTTTATATTTTTATGTAAACATTATTATATTGTGTTACAAAATGTTTAAAGAGAGAAATCCCTGCAAAAAAACTGCTTTTGCAGTTTAGTGGGAATTAAAAAAATTGTTTAGAATAATGTTTATGTGAAAAAAAAAATTGTCAATAAAAAAAAATCAAAAGTCAATTTCTAGCGTCTAGCTTGTATGAAACGAAACACTGTGCGTCGTCTCGATCGTCTTAGTCCCACCGCACATTAGTCCAACGTCATCTAATCTGTAATCTGTCTGTTCTAGGGCTTGGGGGTTACGTATATATGAGTACGGTTAGTACTACTACCTATGTATCCACATATTTGAAGCAGCGGCTGCTTCATGCACATGAAAATATAAATATATACAGGAAATGCTAAATCTTTGTTCGCACGTAGATTTTCGTTTACACTGAAACACATTTTTACATAGAAGAAACCTTCCACGCAGAGTAGTGTGAAAAAACAATGTTCTAAAAAAGGACATTATTTTTCTCGTTCGCTATCTCTTTGCAAACAATGGTGTCAATCGGTCCCTCCGTTGAGACGTGAAGGAAACACAAACAAACCGGCACACTTTCACATTTATAATATTAGTATGGATTCAAATTAAGCGGGCTCGAAAATGGAATAAATCTTCCTGCTGGCATTTTGTTATTGAAAAAAAAAGGAAATACAGTGATTTTGTTCACACTGAACCTTCAAAGTGGAACGGAAGGTCTGTTGATGCCTGTCAATAGTCCGGCTTCTCCTGAATGAGTTTTCTGTGGTTTCCTCTTCTTAAAGCAAATGTGGAGAAGTTCCTTAATATGGCCACAGCCGATTATCCCTCTGGATCCTCACACTATAGTCAGAGTAATTAGGAGGAATATACATTTTGCAGTTAATATAAGCTTTGTACATAATAAGCAAGGCGAAAAATAAACAACTCTTAACAAAAAAACCTACGAAATGAATAGTTTATGTAGACGCAGGCGGTGATCTGGTAGATATACCTTGATATGTAATTAAAATTCTAGATGTAGATTAAAACAGTTCAGATCTCCGTTCGTTTTTACTGTAAATTTTAAGTAAAACTTTATTATTGATAAACCTAAAATGTTTTTATAAGGTAAAAACAAAATTGACGGACCCTACATAAAGTACTCTTTAACGGCATCGTTGACGATCTGAGATTTTTCGGTTTTATGTTATTATAAACATGATCTTTATCTTTAAACGTTATATTTAATGTCTTTATCCATCGTTACTGAAACAAGTGACATTCAATGTTTGCTAAATATTAATGCTAATATTAACCGCTGGTTGCTTAATATTAATGTGCTGTTCCTTGATCATCACAGCACAACTTATGGCTTGTATGCACCAATGTCCTGATCGTGTCGCATTGTGAACTCGAGACAAGATTTGGACTTTTTTGGTTAAATCTTTCTAGAAATAAACAATCACTAAGATCTTGTCTTGAGGTAGTAATTTTTTTATCCCTTTTTCTTTTCTTGGTTCTTCTTTCTCTCTCCTTCCAAACTCATCAACTGATCCTACATTCCTCATCATTTACATACGTAACACATAATGGACTTTCATTAAAAGAAATTATTAATGTTTATATGTGCAAGAATTAATTAATCTCCCAATTAAAAAACAGCTGTTATTTTTAATTCTAGTACAAAATCTTGACCAATCTCTTCTTTTGACCTGTCTGTTTTTTGGTTGGCTGGAAGATATTGCTTTTAGCAATAAGTCCGCCAAAGTACTAATTATTTGTACTTGAAGATTTAAATAAATAAATATAATAAAAAAATATTTATTTGATATTGTCCTAGATTTAATTTAAATGGACTAAATAAGTCCCTAAATAAATAAATATACATAAAAAAACCAAAAATATGTATGTGAAGACACATAATTAAAAGACGTGTACAACTCAGATACAAGAGTTAGTTAATAAAAATACATATCACGAAAAAACCTTTTAGGCTCCCTATTGAAAAGTATTCATGTTATAAATTTGCAGATAGAGCACTTCACGTAGCTCACGTCGATACGATGTCTCGATAATAAAATAAAAAAAGGATCTGAAATATCCAAATCAATGTAAAAATACTCTACATTGATTTGGTATACCTACTGGTTATTTGGTGGCACAATGCATCATAAAACGCCCAAGATACATTAGATGATTATTAATTCACTGAGAATCGAACTCGACACCTTCGCGTGGTATGCAAATTCTTTGACCACTGTGTCACAGAAAGTTATTTATTAATATTTATAGTTTTATCCAAATATTTAAAACGTACATATTTCATTTTTCGGGAGTAGATCAACGTGTGAAATTGTGAACTATTTCTAGGTAGATAAATAAAAATACCACGAAAAATAAATTGAAAAGTGCTATTATGTAATGCATATTTTATTAAAAAGACTACCGAGATGCTAGACTCTTTGAAAACACGAAATTTCCCTGTAATACGTACACGTAAGGAATGAAAATAGAAATCCTTCAATCTGCAATAAAGGAATTTTACATTGTACATAGGAACTCCCTTATTCTCGAAGGAAGCTCTCGAGAAATTCTTCAAAGATTCGGAGGGAAACAATATTGAAATACAGATGTTTTCGCAATACGTAGAGACTTTGAATACCTTATAAATGAGTTTCAAAATACGAATCCGTTTTTAAACGTCGGAATGGAACAAGATGCTCAATCATTTCAGTATAATCTAAATTTTATAAATCACAGGAAATACTATTTATTAATAAAATATATATATATATATATATATATTTGGATAATTTATATAGCGCCGTTTTTGTGAAAATCACCTCAAGGGCGCTGTACAATAAATAAATATCCCAGCACGTCTTGCAGCTACAGAGCGCATGGACGGTTAGGATTCTTGTTTCTCGTCTCCAGTTATGATATATAGGAGCTAGATTAAACGTCTTGCAGCCACAGAGCGCATGGACAATAAGAAATCTAGTCCCTATTTACATTTCTATTTTTTTATTTGACAATGGAGTTTACAGTTTTAGTGATGTTTTAAAAAATTAAATAAAAAACAAATTTATAAAAATGGAAGTTAGATAACAACAAGTCTTGCAGCTACTGAGCGCATGGACGGTTGGAATTCTAGACCTCATTTACTAAATTTGGATATTTGATAGTTGATAACATTTACCTGTTGAAGCTAGATTACTGATCGTCTTGCAGCTACAAAGTGCATGGACGAGTGAAATTCTGGCAACTTAAAATTATCAAAAAAATTACAATAACAAACATTGAGCATAATAGTAAATTTGTAAAGTGTTCGTGCTAAAAAGTAAACAATAAAAAACTAAACAGATAAAGCACTTCAACACTATGGATAGCATGACAGATAAAAATATCCGAAGGGTAGCTTTCATAGATGTTCGGTAGTCACTAGTCACTGTCGCAGTGTCGCACATGTGCAAACACATGTTGTTTGCTAAATTCCTAGAAGATGGTCCGGTCCACGTGTAGTTGCCGGAGGGGGGAAAAAAGCCTATTGTTCCAACGACATTGTATCCATTTTAGTCTGTATTTTGAGTATGAAATTCCCGCTCAATTTTATTAATTTTTGACATTATTATTAGACAAACGTGTGTATGAGAGTGGTTTACGGATTGACGCATCATTTTGTATGTACGAGTATATTAGAAAGTATATTCTAAATCTATTGAGTATGTATCAATAAGTTCACTTTTAGTAGCACTGTTGTAATTTATCGTGGGAGGTAGTATTCCAGATAATTAAGTCTTGGTACGTCCGCATCACAAATTAATACATTCTTAAACGATTTAATGGGTTCAAATACTTTTTTATGATTTTAAAGTAGGCGCACTGTTGTTTGAAAGTTTCCTTTATTCACTACTTGTCACATATTTTAGTAAGAATAAAGCGCAAAATAATGCTTTAAAATGAATAGTCTTCTTTTTCCACTTTTTGTCTACACATCGACCACTTATAAACATTAATACAATGTTTGTTTAACAGTTAACAATTTAATTTCGAATTTTAAGCTACTATTGGAGAGAGAAACTATAATTCACGCCCAGCCGGTACGGAGGCTGAGCGCGAATATAATACATGTTATACTCCCAGGGCCTGCAGTGGAAAGTTAACATTTATGTTTAATTTTATTTTCAATGTAAAATGATGTTTTCTGTATGAAAAATGTAAAATTTATGCATTTGAAAAAACGTTCAATTATAGGTTACCGGCGAACATTCTTCAAATTTTCATACAAATATACCCACTCTCGTACATAAATATCGATTTTATTTTATACCATCTCGATATGTACCGATGAAAATGGCGTTTATTTAAAGAACTCGTCGAACATAATTTTTAACAATGTATGTAAACACTTTCCAACGATTCCATCAAAGATAAAATTTACGAATGTTGCTAATTATTTTTATCAAAATGTATGACTAAGTCACGATGGTGTGAAAAACACAATATTGCATTTGAATAACGTAACTTTAGGCAAGCAACGTGATTTATTATACTGTCCCGGTAAATTCTCGCAATTTCTTTCGCAACAAATATTTTTTAACAATTTTACCCACACAGATTTAATTTGACAGCACGCGTCAAAAAGCGGGTTTTATAATAAAACTTTTGTTTAAGTTCTGGCCATTTCAAAAACATTTTTTTTTTACCAATCGCCCTAGAGACCCAAAAGTTAATTGTTCATTTCTTCAAATCTTCCAACTGTTGATCTAATCCACATCAATAAAGGTTACAGCTAACTTCACAAAAATCAACAGTAGAAAAACGGAAGAAATTTGAAGGTATAACATATAACAACATGTAGGCAGAATGGTTTATGTTTCTCTCTTTAATCCGCGCCTCATGTCTGTGGATAGTGGTCACGCCCGACTCCAGCCATGGCTCGTCTGTGGACAGTCTCCCTCCATCTAGGACGGCCTTTTGCTGTTCTGCAGGCATTTGTCAGTGAAAGTTCTGATAATTCAGTGACCAAACCGCTCCATCTTGTCGGTTGACGTCCACACTTCTCAGGAAAACAGTTTTCTCCAAATTATCAGAATTACCTCGGGGTAACTGCAATTTTTTTTTCACACATGGATGTAAGTATTTATTTTATGCCTAGTTTCTGGAGTATAGATATATTTTTACGTCTGCATTTACATAGCATTTGCCGCAAACACTGTTAGTTAATGGTACAAAGTGTGAAAATTTTCCACTTAAACCAGCCAATGATAGGTCATAAACCCCGTAAATGCCACGGCTTCTATATTATCTTCGCTTAAATGTTGTCCATTTTTGTTGAAATTTGTTTATGCAATTTATCGACATTTGTCGGTATAATTATTCCATAGCTACAGTCTACAATAGCTACCCTTTGGATAACCTCATTTATTTCGTTAACCATAATGTTGGAACAGTGTTTTATGTATTTATTGTTTACTTTTTTGCATGAGCACTTGCATGAACACAAATTATTTACTCTTCTTAATGTTTATTTTTGTCAATTTATTGATATAATTTTAAGTATCTAGAATTCCACCCGTCCATGCGCTTTGTAGCTGCAGGACTTGTTAATCTTTCTCCAATATGTAAATGTTATCAACCATAAACTTTGTAAACGGGGTCTAGAATTTCAACAGTCCATGCGCTCAGTAGCTGCAAGACTTGTTATAATCCACCTCCTATTTTTAAAAATGAGTTTTTTTAATGTTTTTATTTTAATATTATTCAAACACTTTACTTCACTGTCAAATTACAACAGAATGTAAATGGGGGCTATATTACTTCCTTTCATGCGCTATATAGCTGCAAAACGTGCTGTAACCTAGCTCCTATATGTTAAAATTAAAATATATCATAATTGAAAAGGAGGAACTAGAATCCCAATCGTTCATGCACTCTGTAGCTGCAAGACGTGCAGGGAGGCTTATTTACTGTACAGCGCCCTTGAAGTGATTTTCAAAAAAAATGGCGCTATATAAATTATCCAACTTTATATATATGCATGTGTGTATCTTCAATTACAGAATTGCATATAATATATAGAATTCCTTCAAAATTCGTTCGGGAAGATTCGACATTAATTTATGTGTAAAAATATACGTGATACACTATATACACTATTAAGAAAATATGGAAGTAGCTATAGGGTATCTGTACTTGGATATTTTCTGTACAATACGTAACAATTTCTGTTTCTGAAGATAGTTTCGTTGTACTTATAATAATAATAGTAAAGATTTAATTTTTGTTGTTGTTGTTGTTGTTGTTGTTGTTGACGTTATTTTGTTTTTATCTAACTACATACTGCTTAAATGTATAATACCTCTACATGATATTATGTTGACACCCTAAAATTATTATAGGAATAAAACAGACAAATACAGAAGCGCTACAAAGATACATGAACAGTTTTATACCGGAGGGTAGATGGCTAGTCGAAAAAACTCATCCAAGATTCTGATTTATTTCGCACACAAAACTGAATTCTTCATCCGCCCTGACGCGGGTAATAAGATCAACGAATATAATAATTAATGTTCTAACATCTCTTTGTCATTTACGTTTATTCTGCGTAAAGCTGACCTTTAAGAGCTATCCTATTATTTGCCCCGTTTATTCCTTCCGTCATCCCTTATTCTGATTTCTGACGTTCCGGAAGTGTCTGTCGCGGTCTTGACTTTGCCGGTTCTACATTTTCGCGGTTTCTCTTCGTTTCCGGTCCCAACTCGGCAAGTTTTTCCCAGCGGAAGTCAAGTGTCGGAAATATGTCGAAGAAGATATCCAACGAGAATTGTCGAATTGAAAAATCCCAATCACATGTCATGGTATACATTATATATTTTAAATAAATGACTCATCACTTTACAAATTAAAAGGAATAAATATTATGTATGCTGACGACATTGGACTATTCTATAAAAATCAAACAGACGTATTAACAAAAAATGACGTTTACTAGGACCTAACTATGTTAACTAAATGGACAAATACAAACTTCAACAATGTTTTGAGTATGTTCAAATGTTTGCAAACTGACTGGATTTCCTCCCTAGGGAGTTATTCATTTCTAAATTTGTTGCAACAGAGGGAAAAGATTTTTGAGAAGGGTATATGGAAGTCAAGTCAAAGCATTTACGGGGTTTATGACCTTTCGTTGGCTGGTTTAAGTGGCCACTTTACACACTGTGTAACATTCACCATTCTGCCTATGCTTAAACATCGTCAACTCTTCCATCTGTTGATTTTTGTGAGGTAAAAAAGCTGAAACCTTTATGAAAATTGTTTTCAGGCGTTGCCTAATAGGTGAATTGATTCAGCCGGAAGAATCTTACCCACATGATAAAGGTTTCAGCTCTTTTACTTCATAAAAGTATGCCGATGCCGATCTAAATAAATGTTTTTTTCTAAATCTGAAATGAATAAAAATCCACAACATTAAGCTCATTTATTGTTAAACTTAACGAGTTCATTAAAATATGGGTTAATTTAATAGGTAAATTTTTATATTTTTAGCGTCTTTTTGTATTTTATACGTCTTCTTTTCCTTCTATTTATAAATGATGTTGGTGACTCGACCAAAAACTCTGCCTACCTTCTCTTTGCTGACGATGTCAAAATTTTCAAATCTATTAAAAGATCTGAGGACTCATCTTGCCTCCAAAATGGTTTGCGTAATTTATGGCATTGGTCTGTTTCTAACAAACAACCTTTTAGCATACCAAAAAACTGCGTTATCTCGTATACCCGCTCTAAAGAAACATCTCTATTTTCTTACAACTTGAATAATGTAGTTTTACCTCGCAATTACCTAATGAAAGTTCTTGGTATTATTTTCGGAGGGAATTTCACGTTTAAGTTCCATGTTACTAGTGTTTTAGATAAATCTAGTAAGATGCTTGGATTTGTACTTTGTAAATCTAGATATTTCAATAATACTCTTACAATTCGCACATTATGTGATGCACTAGACCGCAGCATACTAGATTACTGTTCCATTTGGGACCCTTCTGAATCATACCACATTCTTGAAACAGAAAAGCTTTAAAAGCGATTTTTGAAATAATCATATCGTTAAGAAAGTAATAATGATTCATTCATGTATCCATCATTATTTCTAGCTGGGGTGCTGGATAACAGCACTCTCGAATCTAGTCGTCAAAATTTTCTTGGGAAACATTTCTATAAGCTGATTTCTGGAAGAATATATTATAATCCAAATATACTGGAAGTGATCAGTTTGTATGTTCCCAATAATTAGACTGGAGCGAGATTTCATGCACTGTTTTACATATCCAGAAGCCATACAAATGTCAGAATGCATTCATTGTATTCGATTGCTTATAATATGGACCTATTTTTCTGTACATATCGGCAGTTTAGCAGCTATCTGCTTTCTATTCATCAATGTATAACTTACGTTTACAGTCTGCATCACGTGATGGGTTAAACAGTCCGTCAATATTAATCAATATTAATTTATTGAAGAATTGTAGTCAACACTACTTTCCAAGTTGTTTAACTCATCACGTAATGCAGACTGTGAATATAAGGTGGAAGTAAATAAATAGAAAGCAAATAGCTGTTAAACTGCTGATATGTACAGAAAAATAGGTTCATATTATCCGCAGATGCTGTATTTAACAATAAACAACTACGGTACGCATAACGTTTATGTAACTGAGTTACTGTGACTTAATTGCTATTAAGGAAAAACATGAATTATATGAATTGAAAAAATCAGCATAGTTATTTAATTTTCGTAGTTGACATTAACTAATTATTTGAATGGACAACAGCTTGCCCACCACATACCGCACACCGCATCTGAGGACATAAGTCTCCTTGGCGGTGCCCACATACACATATAAGTTGCTCCTTGCCGAACGAGAGAAGCTGCCCGAAGGAGCTCTCTGTAATCTGGTAGCAAGAAGGTAATCCAGAAGTACATGGTATGCACTTCATTGGATTGAGAAAAGAGGGAAGTGAATTCTTAACTGACTGGGATGAAATTAATTTCACATGATCAATTCCCCGAATTGATTACAAAACTTTTTAAAAGCCTTGAAATTCTTTTTGGAAGCCACCAGATCTGTATATCCGACAGGACATATAACAAGCCCACGAATAGTAGCGGGATGCTCTATTCGGTAATCATTGAGAGGGGGAAAGGGACAAGACCGATGGACCAATGGACAACAATCTAATGGGCCTCCGTGGTGTAGTGGTCAAGATACTTGACTCACACACGGAAGGTTCCGGGTTCGATTCCCGGTGAGAACACAAAAATTTAATGTGATTTTTCTCAAGCTTGAGTGTTCTGTTATGTAATTCGCCACTGTCATTGGGCTTCCTGGCCTATTGTGGTGCAAAAACAGAAATAATATCTTTGTCTAAATAAATAAATAAAAATAAAAAATATATCTCAATCTCAATATCCCTAATTGTGCTTATTTTTTATACATGAATGAATGTATGAACCCGAGTACAGCCAAACATAATCCGATACATCCCGACCGCAGGATTCGGCTGAGCTGAAGTTTCGACCAATTTTTGGCCGGAGCCGAAAGCGCGGCTCCAACTCGTTTTACTACCCGAAACAGAAACGTCGATCGGTCAGTCATATTTAGTTTGACTAAACTAAATATGGTAAACTTACCTTAAAGTCTTTATAAAACAAATTTCGTGTACCGAAAATTTAGTTAAGTGATTCGATACAAAATAATTTTATCATGGTAACGTTGAAATCAATTAATTTTCAGATGAAATTATTTATTACTTGATTAATATTGCTTAAAATCAAACTAATTTACTGATAATCTATCTCGCAAACTCCAACAGACAATATTAAATTCAATTAACGTTATTTGAGGAAAATCTATTACGTTTCAACAATAATAATCTTATAATTTCGTTGAAATAGAAGATTACGCATGATGAATTTTTCAACGTTTTTAAAGAAGTAAGGAGATTTATTTTTGCAAATGACACCGCACTAGTTATTTCCAATAAAAACCCATTAGAATCACAAGAGATATTGCAAAGTGATTTCAATAAATTGTTAAAATGGGCTCATGACTATGGTCTCATTATAAATGCAAAAAAGACTAAATGCTTATACATAAAATCTCCTCATGCCAAAAAATATGTTTTGCCTAATACTATTGCTCATTGCACAAATTGCTTGCATGATGGTATTTCTAACACATGTAATTGTGAACTCATAGAATTTGTGGAGGAGTATAAGTATTTGGGTATTTTTATTGATCATAATTTTAAATGGGATCGTCATATATTTAAACTTTGTGATCGATTGCGGACTCTTGTGAGTACTTTTTATAAGTTATCTTTTATTTTGCCTAAAATCACTCTTAAAATTATTTATTTTTCTTTAGTAGAATCAATAATAAGATATGGTATAAAGTCGTGGGGACATTCAACTAAAACTAATATTAAAATGATCCAGGGTCTACAGTATTCTATAGTTAAGCAAATTGTACCTGCAGAGATTTACGAACAAAGAAGTAGATCTCCTGTACAAAACAATCAAAACTCTGCCTGTTCGAGGACTACTGTGGCTTTGCATGATTTTGGAACAATTTAATAGTAATACATTCAAGTTTCCTCTCAAACATAACCGTAATACACGCTTTACGTCTAATGATGGCTTGGTAGTACCAAAAGTATGTAATAAATATGGAAATAGAACTCTCAAATATTTAGTACCTAGAATTTTTAATTTATTACCAAAAGAACATCAATTTAACTCACATTGTAACAAGAGCAAAATAAGAGAGTGGCTACTCGATCAAAAGTTTATAAATGAATAGTAGCTTAGGTGTAAATATTTTAATTTTTCATATATTTTCTTGTATTTAAAAAATAAATTTATACATTATTATTTGTATGAACATGTTTATTCTGATCTTTCCGGCTGTTAATTTTTATCTGTTATTCATTGTTTTTATAAATGTAAATAATATTATTAAGTAAGTATAAATATAATCTTCACCAACAAGCTACAAAAAGTGGCTTGGTGGGATTTTAGTTTTAGTAAAAATATAACAAGTGATTTTTTTTTTTATTGTAAAAATGTATAACTATACTATTAAATAAAATATATATAAAAAAATATAAAAAAATTGAATCCATGAATAAATATGTTCTCCAGGTATTTTTTTAAATAATCTAGGAATGTATAATACCTACAATATAATTCACGAAATATGGTTAAAAATCTTATTTAAGCTTGCCTACTACCTAAGCAAAGAAAAAAATAATATACTTAAAAATATCAAATTATATTTTTTGCAAGGCCTTTCAATTTCATAAGCTTAACGATCAGATTTAATTTGGAAACTCAAATTAATTCCTTTATGAAGTATTTTTTTACAATCATAGTCTTAAATCCAAATAAATTTATGTAATTATAAAAGGCTGAAGATAAAGAATGAAGGAAACAGGATAACAGAATTTTGTATGTGATTTAAAACCGGAACCCTAATCGAGTATTTTCGACTCGATGGAAAAGATCTTCAAAATCGAAATGGAGTGAAATATAGTTTGCCTCGTGGTTTTGACTAATACGCCTCGGATCCTGGGTTTGACTTTCTGTAAAATAAAATATGTATTCATTATGACTTTAGATGCACTAACTTAGATGCATAGTGAACTGCATCGATACACCAATGGATGGAATGCGAATGGAGAAATGATTATGATGATTGATAATTAAACCTACGTTGTATACTTGATTTTTTAATAAATAAACCATCATCAGACTGGATGTCGGTCACGACGAAACTCGGTCACTGGTAAAAAATTATAAATAAAAGTGGTATAAAACTATATACGTATTTTTATTATTATAATTAAAATGCAGTTCCACCAAGAAATGTCAGTAGAAAAACTTAATCTTTTGAAAAGTTTGTCCGAGTCTTTTGTTTATTTATTGGTATTGTAAACTCAGCTACCCGGATCACAGAAGCCTTAGAAGGAAGACTTTGCCTTCACGTCGCGTCAAGCTGGATTCGTTTTGATTGAGGGGAGATCAAATATAATAAGCGTCGTATTTCGAGATACAAATGTAATTAGAGAAGATTCGGAGCAGATACTCAATTTCACAGAAAATAAATACGGGTAATTTGCACGACGGCAATGGCACAATTTGACGTTAATCTAATAAAATTAATACATTTATTATAATATTATGGATCCGCATAATCGAAATTTGTTAAGACTAATAAATTCTTAATACGCGTCAACAAAGCGTACTCGGTGTTAAAATATTTTTTGTCCATTTTTTTGTAAATTAAAAAATAAGCACCAAAAGTAAAACAAAATGGGAAAGAAAATTTTCTGCTCTACAAGATGCTGCATTTTTTTTAACGTTATACATACTATTTTATTTTATTATAAGCCTTGAAAAGTCCCTATAAATGTCAAATGTACGAAAGTGAGCATTTTCGACACCTCTTTCTGTTCACGTTCAATCGTCCACGATCCCTAATTAAAATATTGATACGCTGAAGATGATAAGAATTGTTGATTAATTTATTGTAAAATAATGAAGGAAAATACATGATTTATTTATGTGTTGTTTTTTGTTGTTGTTGTTATATCTTCTCGTTCTCTTCATTTGTAAAACAACGCACACAACTCGTTACACAAGCTATAATGATAAATTATGTATAATATTTTGTAATATAATTTTAATTAAATATTTAAATCCATATACAACATCCATAAATAAGAAACATATTTTTTGTATTCGTCCTGTCGGTTTTCGAATGCATTAGAGTGCACTAATCACTTTTTATAGGTAAATGAACTGAAAACTGAGGTAAAAGATCAAAAGTACAAAATATTTATCTTAATATTTTTTACATCATTTTATATTTTTATACATAAATATATACTATTTACCTAAGTATTAGTTTTAAATATTAATACATATTGTTTTTTTTAATTTTATCGTTTTGTGTTATTTGAAATTATTTTCTTAGTTTTTTTTCAACTGGTTCAAAGTATTTCTAATACCAAATTATAATTTTTTATCAATAATTTTCTAACTGGTAATATTTTTTTAATATTGTTTATCTTTTTTGACTTTCTTAATTTGGAAATTAATAATATTGTTTTCAATGCTCTGTATTACTTATAATTATACTTTTGTGTATGTATATTTAACTGTATTTGTAACTAATATGTAAAAGGCACTAAGTGTCGTTTATCTCAATAAAAAAAAAAGATTTAATAAGATTTGTTTTCGCGAAAAGTTGAACACGAAAAAGTCTAAAATAATCAAGCTTTAATGTGAAAGCACTTCTAAGAGTCGTGAAATTCACAGTCAGTGTAGAAATATCAGTGTTCATATAGTTTTTTCTAAGAAATAAAGTTTTTATTCAAACGTCATTGGGGACGACTTGGAATATGCTAATTTGTCAGTCGTAAGCTCTCAGGACAAAAAAGTTACAAGGCACGAAAAATATTTTTATATTATACAATTTTTGAACAAAAGAAAACATTCACTAGGGAAAAATAAGAAAAAATAATTGAAAAACATTTTTAAAATATTTTACTGAAATAAAGTTTACTCCTGTAGCTATTAAAAATTGAAACACAGGATTTTTTCAATTATGCTTTTTACCAGATGCGATGCAGCGATTATTATTGATAATAATAATATCAAAATAGAATGATACTTGAATTAAAAATAGCGTTTTTACTACAGATGAAACAGCATCCAGCGGGTACGCAGTTTAGTTAAAATTTTATGAAATCATTAGTACTAAATTGATTTATTGATACGACCGTTTTGGAAAAAAGGAATTTTATTCAGAAAACTTAGTTTTACTTTGTAGATAAAATTGAACGTAAACGTTAACATTTTATTGTAATACGGGCTCTGGGAAGGTTGTTGCCAATATTAATTTAAAAGAGTGATTTTGATGTCAAAGAATTTGAGTTGGTTTTGACTTTGTGGGATGTTATTATTGGTTTACCCGTTCTGTATTGCAGGAAAGCTGCTCGACCGCGAAATTGGCAAATGCTCTTGTGAGTTGAAGATTGGACGAGTATTGCGCAGCGTCCGCGCTGTACACATACCCACACAAAAATGGTAGATAGTTATAATATGTACAAGTAGTGATGGAAATTATTGCTATTTTTTATGTACAGTAGCATGCTAATCTTAGTAGTGAAATATATAACATGCTTGTACTGTTTTACAAATTTGATTCTGATATTCCGATAGCAGGCTTAGGAAATTTGTATGAAAAAATTACGATCCAGCTTAGTTTTGGAAAAACGTTGCTTTCGTGTATTGCAGAATATAATGTATTGTATTCAATATAAAAAGATCACTTGCTTCATCGGTCGTCGCTTTATATTTCAGGTGAAATGATTTAGTTCGTGTGTGTGTGTCATTGATTATAGACCATGAACCCCACAGAACTAAAGAAATAATCAATAATTTAGTGACTATCTTGCTCTACAAGATTATATTGATTATTTTCATGCCTGGTGCAAAATAAATAACTTTGAATTAAACATCAATAAATGCAAAATAATTTCTTACCGTGAATCAAAAAAAAAAAATACCTTCGATTATAAACTTATAACCAAATTCTTTTCGTTATAACTTCAATAAGAGATCTCGGGGTGATTCTAAACAACAAAATAAATTTACATGAACACATTGACTATATCATCAATAAATCTCTTTAATTCTTTGGATTTGTTAATAGAGCTACATCCGATTTTGAAAACATCTCAACTCTAAAATCACACTGCTCATAGGTTCGTCCCGTTCTTGAATACGCCTCCGTAATATGGTCTCCTTCATATGTTACTCATATAAATCGCATCGAATTAGTCCAACATAAATTTATAAGAAAAATTGCGTACAAACTAGGAATTACAAGAGATCACTATAACTATACCGACATGGATCTTTTTTTGAATATATCCAATCTCTCACAACGTCGATTTAATGCAGATTTAATTTGCATTGAGAATTAAATTGAGATTTTTTACAAATAGGCTGAAGAAATATTTCCAATAAATTGACTGTATATTTGTAGAATCAACCTGGATTCCATAATGCCTGTCTAATGTATAAACTTGTCTTTGCTTTTCTTTGTTGTATACCTTATTTTATTTGTTACTGTATTATTATTGTTTTTCTTTATATAATTAGTTTAAATTTAAAATTGTCCGTTAATTTGTTAAATAAAAAATAAATAAGCAAATAAAAATAAATACCCAAGTGTAAGAAACTGACATATATATTTGAAAAAAACTACAAAAAGATACGAAATGAATGAAAAATAACAGAATACAGTGAAATAATATATTAAATTGGATAAAATAACATTTAAAAAAAAAATACAATACGTTTAAAATACCACTATCGATTTGTTAATAATCTATATAAATTAATTTATTTTAGAAATGCATTGTTTTATGTATGTATAAATGAGTCAAATGACGTTACCCGATACAAAACACGTATCAAGTTCCAATATGCATATTATTATAATATTTTAGCATTTTTCGTTCGAAAACATATTCAAAAGCGTGGAACGGAATGAAGTTGGCCCCTAGCCAACGGATTATTACCCCTATCTTTATGTCACCATTACAGGGAAGGTCAATTGCGGGTCGAGGCAAGAATAACTTCAATTTCTAACATCGCGCGTCGATAACGGAGTAGAAACTATACCGGGAGTTGGAAGGCAAATGTAGGAATAAACGCTTTTCAAAAAAAAAATTTACAGGTTTTTGTGGTATTTGTTGTGAACGTAAATAATAAAAACACACCAATGTCCACAACGTGTTAGCTTATTATATCATATGTCCTATCAGCAAGTTCTTTTTTTATTTTTGTGAAACTTCTATGGCGAAGGTGTGTGGTGAGATTTGCATGTTAGTGTAATTATTGTCCCGACTAAGAAACGGGTACGCCTCGAAACCAATAGACATACAAAGTATGTACACATATAGAGGTACACAAGTCAAATATTATCTTTCAATTATTGAAATGTTCGACCTAAAAGGTAATGTTTTAAATATGAATAATATTTTATATTAATTATTTAATTAAGGGAATAATTTTATTTGGCTGTTATATTTACTCGGTGAAAACCAAATGCCCCCTATGTAACATCTGCATAACACCTATTCTCCTCTACGGATGCGAATAGTGACATCTCACTAGGGCCCAAAACAGCAAAGTACTGAGTTTTAAGAATATATGTCTTAGAAAAATCTTGGCTAGTGGTGGTTTGACTTTGTAAAAAATGCAGGAATAAGAAAACAGACATAGCAATCTCCGCTTACACCTGTCATCAAGCGGAGGCGATACGGTTGGCTAGGCCATACACTGCATATGCCTCCTGAGAGCCTTAACCAAGCTTAGCTACTTTACAAATTGTGATGTCCTGTACGTCTGCTGCTGACTGTTCGTCAAAACCACGGGACGCGAAATTGACTTAGGAGGATGCGCAAGAGCTGGTAGCCGACAGAGACGTCTGGATGCTCTTTGAAGACACCATATCCTCCATCTAGAGACTGGAATAGAATGAAACGATGATGTTATATTTGACGATTTTGACTGGATCTGAAGTGAAAGACAGATCGTCGTGTATCAAATGATCAATATACGATGTAATTGTCACTATAAAATGTAAAACATTCCAAACTCAGTAAAAATGGGTAATAGAAGAAGTTTAATTAAATTCAATTTAAATTGCAGTTAATGCAATTGAAAACAGCAACTTATTTATTGACAAAAAAAGTTTTTTTAGTATGAGGGAAATCCATCGGAAGACTTAAAGCCTAAAATAGTTTTCGGGTATCTGGAGGGACTGCTTTCACTGTAATTAGTACTCTAACTGATAATGATAAATATTATATAATATTTAAGCACTAGTTACGTATTGTGCACACATGTACATGCATATATATAGCTGTTTAAATTCAAAATAACCACTAATCGAAAGCCCCATTTTTTTTTAATTGCAAAACTGAGATTTAAATCAGTCATATTTTTCTATTAGAAAAATACTCTAGATTAAAATACTATAGATTTTGTATTATAAATGACCCAAATCGCATTCAGAACAAAACCACCATCTACATCTGCAAGTTTCATGGTGATAGTTAGCACGGCACTCCATATTTCAACATATAAAGGCATCTAATGATAATTAAATATAAATACAAAAAGCGAGATTAAGAAAAAAATCAAAAACTCATGTTATGAACATTAATTGGCTCTACTAACTAACTAACTAACTAACTAACCATCACGCCATTTCCCCAGAGGGGTAGGCAGAGAGGATTGAACGCCACACCACTCTGTCCTGGCACACTTCCTTTGCTTCCTTCACATTCATACATCTTCTCATGCACGCACGTCGATTATTCCGACTTTTCACATGACCACTTTCAAGAATTTGTTGTACTTGATCATGCCATGTCTTTCTCGGCCTTCCTCGACTTCTACAACCAGACACATTCGCATCATAAATCTTTTTAGCCGTTCTTTCATCATTCATTCGCTCCACATGACCGAACCATCGCAAAAGACCTTTCTTAATTTTGTCGATAATGCTTAACTCAGCCTTGCATTCTGCTCTAATTTCGACATTAGGGCACCTATCATACATTGTTTTTCCGCACATTCGCCTGAGGGATCGCATTTCAACAGCATTCAGTCTACTTTCGTCCCTTTTTTTCCAACTCCATGCTTCGCTTCCATACATTAGGGTTGGTACCAGAACTCCATTATGAACTGCTAATTTAGCCTCTTGCGATAGAGACTTATTTGCTACGACAGACTTTAAGGCACCATTAACTCTGTTACCGGCACTAACCCTCCTTTCAATATCCTTGTCCATATTTCCATCTCTAGTAAACATACTACCCAGATATACAAATTCTTTGACCTGTTTCAAACTATCTCCATTTACTACAATCTTACATTCAGTCATAGTTACATTTCTTTCAAAGACCATGACGTTCGACTTTTGCACATTCATTAGCAAATCACTCTCCTTGCACACTTCGTAAACCTTAGTAACCAAGGATTGCAGTTCCTCTTCGCTGTCAGCTAGGAGAACTGCGTCATCGGCGTACAGAAGGCAACTGACAGTAAGATTACTCATTTTCGCTCCCACATCCATACTTTTCAATTCTCTCATACATTTATCAATGTATATGTTGAATAACCACGGTGACATTACACATCCCTGTTTGACTCCTTTAGGGATGTCAAACCAGGAAGTTAATGACCCATTTACCCTTACACACGCTACACTATCTTTGTACAAGGAAGCAATAGCGCGGACAAGGTTGTCACTCACTCCATACTCCGATAGAACCATCCATAATTTTTTCCTATCAACTCGATCAAATGCTTTTTGCAAATCAACAAAAGCGCAAAAAAGCTTCTGGTTTTTCGCCAAAAACTTTTCTGTCATATTGCGTAATGCAAATATTTGATCCATACATCCTCTACCATTCATAAATCCACTCTGTACATCCCATACTTTCTCCTTGGTCACGTTTCTTACTCTTTCTATCAGTATTCTTCCATACATTTTGCCGACAGCGCTCAGAAGACTGATAGCTCTGTAATTCCCACACTCCACCTTAGAACCCTTTCCCTTGTATAACGGCATAACAACTGCCCTCCTCCAATCAGGTGGAGTCCTTTCCTCCTTGAGACACAAGTTAAAAAGTTTATGTAGCCATGTGAGAATTAATTTGCCACCCGACTTAATAAACTCTGCTGCAATACAGTCATACCCTTGCGCTTTACCATTCCGCATACATTTGACAACGCTGATAATTTCTTTCATACTAATCTGACTTACCTCATCATTTGCGTTCAGACACACCTCGGATAATGTCGATACATCGGCACCGCCCGAGTTACCAGTGTGCGATTCATAAACTTCCTCAAAGTATTCCTTCCATCTCTCTTTTATTCCACTCTCACTAGTCACCATTTTTCCATCCTTATCTTTAACAACTGTCATGCCTCCGCTTTCACTGCTACTCCTGGAGTTTTTCACAGCTTTCCAGAAAACTTTAATGTTTTCATGGAAATTGTGTGTCATTTTCATTCCTTCTTCATCCTTCAATTTTTTCTTCCGTTCACATACACCCTGCTTAACCTTTTTCTTACTTTCACCATACACGCGTTTAGCCGATTCATATTCAATTGTATTCTTTTTTACAGCAAGCAAATTTATCCACGCATCCTTCTTTTCTTTAATACACCATACACCAATATATAGAGATCAACGCCGGACATGTTTTGTTGTAGGGGCCAATAAAGTGATGAGACCCCTAATCCATCACGCTCATAAATTCTGTTATATATAGCATTCATATTCATAGTGCCTATATGCTTGACAAGGGGTTGAATTCCATCCTGTCGCTAGAAGGGTAATGAAATCGTAAGAGGAGTGGGTATGATATATTTATATATGTACGTGATATCACACTCGCAACATGTCTTCATGACTGGTAGATTTCATAGTGCAATTTTCTTTACAAAGATTCATTGTGTATAACATTACTGACGATACATCGTTTAATATCAAATTAAATGATTAGCATTAATTAATCATTATCTAGAATGGAAACAAAAATTTGGAACATCTGACTAATTATGTCCATAAACAACAACACTATTTTATTGATTTATTTATTCAAAAAACGATATTATTTATTTATTTGTTTTATTTATTTAACTTTTTGTACAAAATGTTATTTGTACATTGGCGGGCTTATTGCCAAATGGCAATTTCTTCCAGCCAACCAATTCAATAGAAAAAAAATGATTTAAAAGCTAAAGATGTATAAAAATAGAAATAAACGTATTTGTTTATAAATTACCTTAAATCAAAACTATTACTCAATGGGAAAAGGAAAAAGAGGAAAAAGGAAAGGAGGAGAGATTAAGGAAGAGAAAGGAGAGTTTCCTCAGACGTGATTTAAACAGAGATAATGTGGTAACATCTTTGATGGTGGATGAGAGATGATTCCACAGTCGAGCCGCATGGACACTATATGAGTTAGAGAAGAAAGAGGAATTGTGGATGGGTATTAAGAGAGTGCTTTGAGAATTAGAACGAAGAGGTAAACCAAGAGAACGAAGAGGCTGTAGCCGGGAAAAATGAACGCACAATTAGGAAATCATACGATTTTGCCATTTTAAAACGATTTTTTTTTTAATCGGGCAATAATAAAAAAACAAGAAAACATAAATTAAATAAAAACAATATGTTTTACAGGTATTTCTGTTAAAAAACATACTTAAAAGTTTTATGTAACTAAAATATAATTACTTTTAGACCGGCAGATTACGCCATTTCAAATTTAGACTAAACTTAGGTATCTGGGATCTCAATAAAGACTAAGTATTGAGCTAAAATTTATTGAAATAATTTGAAGAAAATAAATTGAACATGAAAGTGGCCGTGATCAAAGTTTAATTTTTTGTTTAAAAAAAATACAAGCATTTTAAATCACCTACATTTTTGTGACATTTTCCTTTATTTCTACTTAAAATTATGCTACCTAATCGCTTTCGGTAAGGGCTGGTCTGAAGGTCACAAAAAAGCCAATAAGATATTGTTTTAAATTACAACTAGAATTATCCTCTTTTCCAAAAAAAAGAGAATACAATTATATAAAAAAGGTTTCAACTAGTGTATTTCAATTTAAAAAAATTAAAGTATTACTGAAGGTATATTTTCAAATAGAAATAAAGGAAAATGTTACAAAAATGTATGTGATTTACAATGCTTGTATTTTTTTCAAAAACAAAAAAATTTAATTTGGTTGCGGCCACTTTCATGTTCAATTTATTATCTTTAAATTATTAGAACAAATTTTAGTCCAATACTTAGTCTTTATTGAGATCCCAGATACCTAAGTTTAGTCTAAATTTGAAATGGCGTAATCTGCCGGTCTAAAAGTAATTATATTTTAGTTACATAAAACTTTTAAGTTTATTTTTTAACAAAAATACCTTAAAAAACTATTGGTTTTATCTAATTTATGTTTTTTAAATTTTTTTATCATTGCGTAATTAAAAAAAAACATTCGTTTTAAAATGGCAAAATCGTATGATTTCCTAATTTTGCGTTTGTTTTACCAGACTACACCCTTTATTAATATTTTTTTCTCCCGTATTTCGGACTAATGAATATTTTTGGTATTCTGTCTTTTTCTATTTATATGAGTATTGCTTTGCAATTTTTCATATTTAAAATATTCTCATATATTAAAAAACAGGGAATTTTAAAAATTAGTTCTAGGGTTGTTAGCATATTTTTATTTATTGTTGTGAAAAATTCATATTAAAATAAAAACTAATGTGAGAAATTAACTTTGTTATTGATGTGGGCTAAAAATGTCCCAAAATTGGAAAATGAAAAGCATTAGACACCACTCCGCGTACGCACGTATGATGCTATTTTATTCATTGATTTGAGTGGTTAAAACGATGTTGATTTTTTACTGAATTTCAATCAACCAATCAGAAATCTCTCAAATGTGAAATTGCGTGCGATCCCCGAGGGGATTTAAATGCAATTTTCCCCTATCTTTGCCTCATTTAACCTAACCTTACTTAAAATTTGTAAAAAACAAATCAAATAATATCTATAAATGAATCAATAAAACGGTATACAAACTAGAGTTTACAAAAAGCTGAATCGCGTAAGAAATCCATGCCATCAAAAGTTTTTAAAAATTTACCCGTGTATTTTAAGATAAAAATTGAAATTCGACGTTTTTTGTTATTTTAACTTTAGCAACAGTTTTTGAAACGCATTAAAAAAAAATATTTTTTAGTAAAAATGCTAATACGCCAGTTTTCAGCCGTGTTTGAATTCAATAATAGAAAAATCGCTGTTTTCGACCCGCCCTATGGTACAGTGTTCAAATTTTATATAACATGTCATTTAAATTAAAAAATAATTTGATGTATGCAATTTAGCTTGTATTCGCATTTGCGTGTTTCAATTTAGTTTGTTGTCGATTTATTGATCATTGTTCTCGATGGATAATTTTTTTTTAGTTTTGGTTTTAATAGTTGATTACTGATAAGTTATAGTAGGTGTAAAGACTGCAATCTTCACAGTCATTTTTGTTTATATCATTATGCGGTGTCTATTTCGCCGCCAAATCGTAAAATCAGCTACTCAATTGGACAGCTAAGCTGTTCATTAAATGAGAGCATTCAAATGAATGTCTAGGCCGTTCGTTGAATGAATTAAGATAGCTCAACGTTCCACGTGTTGGCTGATTGAAAGCTAGCCCTTTGGAAACAGCTGAACCAAACGCCGCAGAGTCAGGTTAGGATAAGTTGGATTAAATTATGTAAAAAACTTTTTTTTTAATTATTTAACTTAATCCAACGTAGTCTTACTTCAAATAACAAAATAAAATTTAAAAAAATATTATTTTTGTATTAAAATTAAGGCTAAGCGACGTTTAGCCCTTTCTTAAACGTTGCTTTCAACATTTTGGCTAAACGTCCATTAGCCATTAAATAGAATACCGATATTTAATGAACAGCCTAGCCGTCTAATTAAGTGGTTGATTTAGCTATTTGGCGGCGATATAAACATGATTTTGTACTATTTAAAATTCTTTTAAGAGCATTGATTAGACTTCTTAATGCACGGTAAAATAATATTTAAAAGTATGTATGTAAATTTGGATGGCCTGAATATGAATATAACAAATATTTTTTTTTATCTATGTGGAGCTCATTTCCTAATATTTCGAAGAATAGGTGTATGTTTGTCACTGGGGGAGATCTACATATTGCCAATACTGTAATATCTTTGCTAATACATATTTTGAGGCAGTAAACCTGATTTATTATATTTTCAAAAACACAACTTCAATTTTTTTCTTAATGTACATAACTTTATTATCATTTTGCCATATGCCATTTGCCAATTGAGTGTATATACATTCATTTTCAATTCCATACACCTATTTTTTATGAATCCAACATTCAGTGAGGATAATTTTATTTAAGTTTATGTTTGAACTTTGAGTAAAAGTCGGTAATTCCTTCGAAATATTTTTATGCCAAGTATGTTTTTATGAGAATATAAAAGTTATTGTTAAATTATGGTGTGTCACAGAACAAAGATGATATTATGAATCATTTTAGTTCTTATTAAATATTAAATATTTATAAACAATAAAATTACAATCCTTGCCATCGTTTCGTACTGCATAAAAACATCCTTCGCTCGAGTTGATGTGGTCGAAAGGTACATTGTAATTATCAAAATCTAAATCTATCTAAAGCTACCAAAATAAAAACGGATTACGTCAAATTACTTTGGATGTAAAGTTAAGCCGCTTTAAGGTAGGCTGAAAAAATAAAGCTTAGGCATACAATTTTATGCCTAAGCTTTTTTAGGGTATTTTGAAAATGATTATTGACATTTTCTATATTCATTTATAGAGGTATATTATTATACTTTACAAGATAGTAGCTGTTTGTTAGTTCATGTAAAACATATTATTGCATGGATTTAACCTCGAGGAATAAATAAATCAAATTATTTAAGTTACTTACAATTTTTGGTTTACTACACACAAAAATACAGAGATTAAACAAAGAATACTTTACAGTGAATTTGAATACTGGTGAAGAAAGAGGAGGGCGAGGGACGTGTTACACGCCCTTATATAGGTCCATCGGGGAAAGCGGCCATAGACAACAACACATCCTCGTCTCTCTCTCTGGTCCCCATAATTTGTAAAATAAAACAGATGAAAAAAAAAGTTTTAAGTACTTATTTAAATGAACAACGTTATACTGATGCTAACTAAGAGGTAGAACACAGCTCTACCAATTTCGTACAGTTGTACGGTTCTAAAATTAAAATAAATATTTATAAATTGAAAAATCGCAACTATTGCCAAAAAACAAGGAACGTATTTTGCAGACGATAAGACGCATTGGACCACAAGACGCACCCCAAAATATGTTTATCATTTTTTAGAAAAAAAAAAATTTTGGATGATAAGACGCACCCCAATTTTTGGTTGAATTTTCGGAGCAAAAAAGTGCGTCTTATGGTTCGAAAAATACGTTGATAGTCAGGTGGCAGAAGGGACTATCTATAATTTTTAAAAACGATCAAAAAAGCTGAAATAAGACTTAATTTTTAGACTTTAATCAATAAAATATAAAAAAAACATTTAAAAAAAGAAATTAATTACGATTTTCAATGATGCTGTTTTTTTCTTTTTTTTTCTATGTGTATTTACTAATAAAATATTTAAAACTCTTGACAACTAAATACTGAAAAATTTACAGATGGTCCCTTCTGCCACCTCACTACCGACGTAAAAAACAGTTTACGGAACTAACAAAATGAAAAAAACTCGATTTTTCATCATCATAATATTCCACACTCAGTGGTGCATAGGACACTGCATTGGTAAAACAAATGCAACGTAATCCGATCAAATTTATATAACGTTTGATTTTTTTTGCACCACAACAGGCCAGGAGGTCAAATAACAGTTGTGAATTACAGCACATGTACATGCAGCCATGCTTGAGAATTCAATTTTTGCGTTCATCAACCCGGAATCTTCCGTGCGTGAGTCAAGTATCTTAGCTATTACATCACGGATGCTGCCTACATGAAGATAATGTTATCAGTCCTATTCTTCAAGTGCGACGATAAAATTATGCAGTTTAAACAACCTTTCTAACCAATATTTTATATCCACCCTGCTAGAGAATTGAACCCATAAACGAATAAATAGTAGGCGAACACACAGACTACTACACAAAGAGGCGGACTTATCTCAACTTGAAGTCCTCATTCAGGATTTTTACCCGAGAGTAACTATCGAATCAAAACACCCATCGAAGGTTTTGGTTCTATTTCACACACATAAATGTATTCTTCGTCCGCCTGAATACAGCGACGTTAAATTGTCAACCTGTCATCTATTAAAATGTTTTTTTTCATGTTCACTTATCATTATTATATTAAATATATAAAATGAACGACCAAGAAATTTTATGAAGTAATTTTAAAGTTTCAGTATGCTAATAATCTCAATGCTTTTAAGCGTTTGGCAACAGTTGTGTGATCAACTGCTAATGATTCTTTAAGTTCATATTTTGTCTAACATGGGTTTTGTGGAACTTGTGACATTACAGGCGGAATTATTACGAAACTTAATAGCTTTAATAATAGCACACAAAAAATTTTCTTTCAAAAAATTGTCTTAGTTTGATAGTCTATTAACAAAGAAAAAAGCCGCTAAATTTCCTTATTGTCTTTTGGTTAGGTTATTTATTGACAATTCTTGGTGGAATTCCATTGTAATAATAAAATAACTTATATTTTGATATAAGCTATCAATAAGCGGTTGAGCTAATATTTTTTTTTAATGTATTTTGGCCAGAATAATCATATGTAAGTAGATACTGGCTAATTTTGGTTTTGTGACGTTGCTACGCCTGACAAGGCATTTTTGATTTGGCTACATTGTATTTGGCCCGCGCGCTCTTCGCTTTTTTGACGAATTATGTCCGCACGCATTTCGAATTGCTAAAAAATATTTTCGCTATACGCCGTAAAAGTTATTAAAATTTCGCTTATAATCGCACAACGCAGCAAACATTTCATCATCCGTCGCCGTTCATAATTATCCGCCGCCTCCAGACGAAATTGTGTGCCTGCAGTGTTCCTGACCACCAATTTCCCTGATAGCGTGAGCTGATCGCCGACAAGGAAGAGGACTCAACATCAGGTTAGTCAGTGTTATTACATGTGGATTTTTTCTGGACTGAGTACATTTTTAATACATTGTTGGCTGCTTCCACTAGCTCATATTGTCAGTTTGGAGAATTAACTTACTATTCCGCTATCATAAATTTATTTTTAAAACGGCAGGTGAATTCTATTTACACGAATTCACCGATAAGGATAAAATAAAACAAGTATAAAAAAAAACCCTGTTATATTATAATAGAATCCTCCCTCCCCCCTTACAGTACCCGCTAACACATATTTTCAAAAACTTTGTCACACTCTATTTCATTGAAATATTATGTAATGTTTTTCTTTCAAAACATTTTTTAAATGTACCTACACTTGTATAATATTTGGTTTTATATAAATGATCCTTACACTGTATAATATTTACCGGTCTGGAGATGCCCATTAGAGGGTTAAAGTGCTAATTGGTCAAATAAATAAGTGGAAGTTTAATAAGTATTTTTAATTGGTAACTTATATTTAAGTACAAGTTATTATATCGTTCTTCATTGACATTGACAGAAAATTCAGATTGCGATATCTACCAGTGATATTTCTACCATATGATGAGTCATTACTCGAAGATACTATATATAGAAATTAGAATATGTCATAAGCATTGTATGGACTCCTATTTTTCCCTTTCAAATAATGTTTTACGCCTTTTCTGAGATGAATAAATGCGTCTAACTTAAAACACGAAATGAAGTGCTCGCTCTTCATATTTTACGTTTTTTCATTAAATTACCCCAAAAAACACTCAAACTTTTGATCGCACGCAGTTTCTTACATTATTAATCCACTTTTTATTTATTTATTCAAATCTCTCTTAAAAATACGCTTAGAAATGATAATGCTAGTACTATGGTAATATATCATTTAAAATTCGCTCTTGACTATGATGGATCGCGGCATAATACTTGAGACAAAATTGAGTCGGATTCTTGAGACGTTAAGTTCTTTTTACGAAATAACGATAATGTATTGTAATTTTCGCACCACAAACAGGCCAGGATACTCAATTATAGTAATTAATTACAGCACAAATAACTCAGGTTGAGAAAAATTTAACTCATGTCTTCTTACCGGGAAACGAATCGAACCCGATACCTTCCGTGTGTGGGTCAAGCGAATTAGCCGTCACACCACAAATGTTATTATTATTTATCATAATAATTTAACCGGGGTTTGAACCGTCAATAGGGCCGCAGTGAGTCACATGTTGCTGGAGGGTGCGATTTTATTAAATGCTGCGAATGCCCAGTTGAATTCCACCGGCAACACTACTGACTAGTCCGGCTCGTCAGCGTCCACATCGCGAGCCCTGGACAATGGGATCACACTTATAACGGTGTGATCACATCAGATAACGAGAGGATGAAAGACGAGTTTCTGGCGCTTCCAAACCAGAGTCAAACATCTAAGGGAAGGTAACTCCGATGGAAAAATCCACCAGAGAAGGCAACGGGAAACCACTCTGGTCATCTTTTCCCAGGAATCACTTTTGCGAGTACATCCAACAAGCAATTGTCCTGGAGTAGCGCAGGACCGAGACGCTTTCGTTGTAGTGATCACCAAAGTCGGCGTCGGGGGGACCTGATAAGGCACGTAAAAAGAAGAAATAATTTAATACACATACACTTTATATACATACAAGGGCGTGCATATTGCCTGAAGGCAATTTTATCCTACCCACCTAAACTATTCAGCTTAATAAATAAAAAGTAGGTATATGGATATATTCTAGGTACTTATATTAAAACACAATCTTATGATTGTATTAACAAACCACAACAGGGATGAATTAAGAGAAAGGAATATCGAAGTCTAAGCATTTACAGGGCTTATGATCTGTCAATTACTGGTTTGAGTGGGTACTCTACACAATGTGTAATATTCACCATTTTGCCTCTGTTTGAACATCCATGTTTCTTCAATTCTTCCAACTGTTAGTTTAAGTGAAGTTAAAGAGCTGAAAACTTTTTTGTTGTGAAGAGATTTATCTGATTGAATTATTTCGCATACTGGGCAACGCCTGAAAACAATTCTTCAATTTTTAAACTTCTTGGACCAGTTTTTATTACAATATTTTGAGTTTGTCCAAAAGTTTGCAATCAAGATCAATAAACCACAACAGGGATGGAGAGCATTTAAGAGAAGGATATTATAAAATTGTACATATATATATGTGTACAAATACATATTAAATTTTTTAGATACAAAAATTGTCTATAAAATCAACACTATACTATGAAAAGAGGAGAAGGAATAGAAAGAAAAGGAGAAAAACACCTCAAATATTCAGAAACTGACATTAAGTGAGGAAAGGGCGTCTCCTTATATTAATAATGTTTAAATCTTTTGCATACTTTATGAAAACTGAATTGGTTTTTTTATGTTAGAAAATCGTTGTTTTTTATACTTTTTATGTATGACTGTACGTTTTCAGAATAAAATAAAATAAAATAAAAATGTAGAAGGTACAAAAAAATTACAAACATCATCATCATACCCCTATCCTTACCTTATGGTGCATAAAGCACTTCATTTGTCCACCAAATGTAACGTATCACTTTATCACAGCATGAAGGTAAGCTAATCAGCTTTACGGTTTGGGTGCCAGTCCAGTGATTGTGAAATATTGCCGTCTAAAACCACCTGTTCAACCAACATTTTACCAGGAATCGAATCAGAGACCTAAAGTTTAGTAGGTAAAAGCTCCAACCACTTCACAATCACGACTGCAATCACTTTCCAATCCCTACGCAATCACGCCCTAATCACTACTACAACCGAGGCGGACATAACTTCTTTTCTAGGGTTTTTACCTGAGAGTAACCACCACGTCAAACTCTATGACCCGTTATGCGTACATATCTGTACGAACTTGCACAATAAAGCAGATCTACGTATTATCATAAAAAAAGATTCTTTAAAACCGAAAAAAGCCTTTCCGGTATAAAACTGGCAGCAGGTGCGTCGTACATTGGATTTACCCCGATCAAGGATCAACCCTTAATTGAATTCCACATCAAAGGATGTCTCTCACGTACGGGAGGAAATATTCCCAAGGAATTCATTGACGACGATCGCTTTGTAATCGTGCTTCTTCGACTTAATTGGTTTTAGACCTGCCGATCTGTTAATTACTCTGAACTTTTAATGAGGTATTTGGTCAAAGGGTGAAGTCAAAACAGCCCCAATAAATTACCCAGCAATAGATTCTTTTGTATTTTTCGAATGTTTGTATTCAAAGCATCGAAGATTGGGGTAAAATGATGTTTTTGTATTAAAACGCAAAATTATTAATATTCAGCAAATTAATCGGATGCCGAAATGATTAAGAGTACACATTTTCTAATATAAGAACCAGACTTGTAAATTAATTATATTATTTGAAAAGTATTTTGAAAAAGCAATATTACTTAATAACAGATTTCAAAACAAAAACAATTCGTTTTAACCACATATTTTATTTATTTATTTTATTTATTTCATTTATTTCATTTATTTTATTTATTTTATCTATTTTATCTATTTTATCTATTTTATCTATTTTATCTATTTTATCTATTTTATCTATTTTATCTATTTTATCTATTTTATCTATTTTATCTATTTTATCTATTTTATCTATTTTATCTATTTTATTTATTTTATTTATTTTATTTATTTTATTTATTTTATTTATTTTATTTATTTTATTTATTTTATTTATTTTATTTATTTTATTTATTTTATTTATTTTATTTATTTTATTTATTTTATTTATTTTATTTATTTTATTTATTTTATTTATCTTATTTATCTTATTTATCTTATTTATCTTATTTATCTTATTTATTTTATTTATCTTATTTATCTTATTTATCTTATTTATCTTATTTATCTTATTTATCTTATTTATCTTATTTATCTTATTTATCTTATTTATCTTATTTATCTTATTTATCTTATTTATCTTATTTATCTTATTTATCTTATTTATCTTATTTATTTTATTTATTTTATTTATTTTATTTATTTTATTTATTTTATTTATTTTATTTATTTTATTTATTTTATTTATTTTATTTATTTTATTTATTTTATTTATTTTATTTATTTTATTTATTTTATTTATTTTATTTATTTTATTTATTTTATTTATTTTATTTATTTTATTTATTTTATTTATTTTATTTATTTTATTTATTTTATTTATTTTATTTATTTTATTTATTTTATTTATTTTATTTATTTTATTTATTTTATTTATTTTATTTATTTTATTTATTTTATTTATTTTATTTATTTTATTTATTTTATTTATTTTATTTGGGAAATCAACAGTTCTACATACATATTTTTAGTAAACAAACAGATATAGTGTATAAACTCAGAACTAATTACAGATTATTATTGTTCTTTATTATTAATGTTTAAAACACTGACCTTGCGGTCAAACACTGTATTAAATGTTATTCAATAATTGTACATCACCACTTACGACTTTGATACATTCGAAACGTATTCGTCTCTTCGTCGGAACACGCATCCCTCAGGCGAATGTGTGGTAAAACGATGTATAATAGTTGCACAAATGTCGAGATCCGTGAAGTGTGTAAGGCTGAGACATGCATTATTGTCAGAATAAAGAAAGGGGTGCTGCGTTGGTTTGGACACGTAGAGCGAATGGACAGCGAAAGAACGGCTAAAAGGATCTACGATGCAAATGTTGATGGATGCAGAAAACGAGAAAGACCGAGAAAGACATGACACGATCAAGTCCATCAAATACTTGAAGATGAACATGTCAAAAGTAGGAATAATCGGCGTGCGTGCATGAGAAGATGTATGAATGTAGAGGAAGCGAGGTCTGTATGCCAAGATAGTGTTCTCAACATATACTGTAAAACAATATTCAGTTCTCTAAATTCTTTGAAGAGCAAGTCACTTGGTTGAAATGTTTTTTTTTTAATTACTCGGATTAAAAATTTCTGTGCAATTGCTACAGGTTCAAGGGTGGTTTTCGTGAAAGCTCCCCAACCAATTAGATTATTAATCAACACAGAATTTGCTAGTATATGTTGGTACTTTTAATTCATTTAACATACACTTTTGTATCGTTTTTTTTCTAAATAATTCTTAAGGCTCCGTTTTATAATACGGTTAGCTTGTTTAGATTTTCTTAGTTTGATAAAAATAATATGACGCTACTGTAGTTTATGCGTGGATCTATAATTGTATTGTAAATAATTTTGGTAAATCCTTATCAACAAATCCTTGAAATATAATATCATTTAGAAATTTATGGTAACTGTTATATTCTACACTAAACAATCAATTGGTATAAAATGGCATGCTCTTTGGAGATTACATGCGGAAAAAAGTAAAGACCCCAATTAATAAAATATTACAAACAGCTTCTAATCATCTCGTTGTTCTCTTCACCCCATTTTACGATAAGTATTTTTTTTGATAACCGTTTGGCCCATTTCACACATTTCGTCCAAATTGACACGGGAAAATAACGAAGGATTGACGTTAAATATTCTATTTTATGTTAAAGAAATACATATTTAGCGGCTACTCTCAGACGAAAATCGCGTAAAAGAAAATCGAGTGGAGATTAGCCTGACACATGGTGTACTAATACGTGCGTTTTCCTCCCATTTAATAAATAAAAATCATTAAAATACAGTAAAAATCAATCTACTCTATGTTGTTTTATCGTGCTGTGTGGATTTGAACACTCGTCTGAAATGGGCCTTTCACGCTAAATGGGTATTATTCATACCCCGCTATAAATAATGTTCACCATTAACGATGCTAAATATTTAACGAGTTGAAAAAAACCTTTTAAGATGGAAGGGAGTTTATATTTCATCCGGTTTTGTGGCTAACGGCAGAATGATATTAAAATTAAATATCCATTGTGTATTTTTTTAAATTTATCGAAGGCTTTTAAATTAACTTTTGCCCCATTACGGGGTGCGCTTACAAGGCCCCCTTACGGGGTGAGCAGTGCGCTTCACTCGCAGAAATTGGGTTACCAGGTTTGATAACAGACTAGGTGACACGTTTAAAAAAGTATTTGTAGAATAATGAAAAAAATGATCTATAAAAGAGTAAGTTTGTCAACGGTCGTATTTTATATATCTCGAAAATATGAGAGACCGACTAAAAAAATCGTTTTTTACTAAATCGATACGCGTTACTAATTTGGATCCATAAAAAAATAATGTTGCTTGTAAACATTCAAAAACAAAATATTATAAGCACAAAAAAATTACATAATTAAATTTTTTTCGTATATGCATATCTGTATTTATATTTTTTCGTATTTGCATTCTCGGCAAATGCAGCCTTGGTGAACAAGGAATAGAATCTTAACTCTCCTAACTTTTTTTTACTTTATAAAATAAAGATTTTAAGAGTTATAAATATGCTCATGGCAAAGATCTATATTTCGCTGAAAACCGCACGTAAATCGGTCCAGTAGTTGTTTTAGTTAGTTAACATTGCCCTTTAAAAAATATATTTACAAGATAAAGGAGTACATTACGAAACATTGATCATATCACTCTTTTTCTCGCAACATTTCTTTTTATCTCTTGTTATGCATACTAGGATATGGGTTTAAATAGTTGTGCATTTTTTCAATAATTTTCACTGTTTTGATATAATTAAATTTTATTTAAAATATTTTTATATACACGACTTCCGTATTTTTAAAAGAAAAATATTTTTTATCTTTTATTAAAAACTGTTGGAAAAAATAAATAAAACACGCAAAGATTGTACAGTTAACATATTTGAGTTAATTCGAATTAAATTTTAATTGAATTTAAGCCAAAACCGAAACTGGCACTTTTTAAAGTTAAAAGTCACGCCAAAACGTCCAGAAATTCGGCGTTTTTATTGTGAAACATTATGAGTAATAAGTGTTTGATAAAATACACTATCAAATTAAAAGCATACATTTTATTAGTAACTTTATTTATTTTTAGCGTTGCTTTTTGGTTCGTTTTTATGATGTACAAATAAGTAAGCTTATACGTAACAGTTTTTCAATCAAGTTTAATACTTTTAATAGCCATTTACCTCCTCTTTCACAATGGCAGCTGCTCGATTCGGAAATAATCTACCCACTAATGTCAGACACGCACCCCTTATTTATTTACATTTAAATCATAAATTTATGTTTACTTGTAAACAGAAAAAAAAATACATGTTACCTGTTAATTATATACATAGGTATGATTAGATTTTTTATTCTTTTACTGTTTTATGAATTTGTTTTTATTTAAATTTTTTTAATGCTTTATTATTTGATTTTTATTTTATTTTATTTTTTAAATTACTGCAAACCTCTTAGTTTTTAGCATGAGACAATTTGCATTATACCTTGGAAATTCAATATACATTGAAACAATACCAACAAATTAAGAATTTATGATTTTTGGCATTTCTAATTTACAGCGTTATCTTTATTTTTTATCTTCATTTATTTACCTAAGCATGTTAAGTATAATGTATCGCATAGTGTTATAATACAATGTATGAATTAATTGTGAATATGTATAACTAAAATATACTGTTTTTCTATTATTTCATTATTTTGTAAGAGAACACTGTTATGTTTAAACTGTTGTATTTATGCTAATGTTAATAAAAGGCATTTGTGCCGTGTACACCAATAAAAATAAATGAAGATTGAATTGTCACCATCTAAATATATGAGTTTTCCCTTTCTCCTTCTTCTTTTTTCCCATCTCCTCTCCTCCCTTCCATAGTATAGTGTAGATTTTTAGTTAATTTTTTTTGCAAATTTTGTATAAATTATAAAATTCTGCATTAATACTTAGAATATGTCCATGTACTTGTATTTTTCTCAAACTGACAGGTTTGGGTAGGTAGAGAAAAATTGCTTCAAGGTAATATGCTCGCCCTTGTACGTATATAAACTATTTATGTGTATAAAGTGCAAAGAAATAATTATTCGGAGAGAAAAGTTGAATTTTTATAAAATATAATTTTAACAATTAGTTTTTGTACGGTTTCTAAAGGGTTATTGTAGGCTCCTCCCCATCCAATTATTTCATAAAAAAGAAAAGACTGTACAAAAGAACGATAATCTATTTTGCTAGTGTGGATATTCGATACATGACTTGTTTTAGTTTTCAACAGCTATATTGATTTAGGTATTTTAGGCAGGACTATGGTATCAATTATTAAGGGGTGCTCCTGACCCCTGACTCTTTTCTTTTGATAAAAATTGCCCAATCAAAAGTTTGGGAATTCAGAAATCAACTTAAATATTTATTTTGCCGCTCCCATAAATTAACATCTTCATAGACCGTTGTCCCAACAGAGTAGAAAAGATTTTCATTGGTATTTAAAGAATAAATAATCGGGCGTTGTTTGTTCCACGATCTCAAAATATCTTATATACAAGCTAAAAAATTCGACAGAGCAGGTGATGAAACTAAATTATTATATAGGTGTTGAAATCTGTAGTGAAGTTAGCGAGCAAACTAATAAAGCAGCAGCAATATACGACTGCTTGAAAGACACAATATGGAGGAACAGCCACATGCTCACAGATAGCAAGTTCCAAATTAAAAAATCCTGTGTCAGGCCTATTATGACATATGGCATAGAAACTAGAGCTGACACAGTTTGGACCAAAAGCCTTCTCCGGACGTCTGAGATGACAGTACTGCACACTATAGCAGAGAGGACTCTCAGGGACAGGGTTAGAGAAATTGAGATAAGAGAGACCCATCAGGCAGAAGGCAGAAGACATCGTGAGATGAGGCAAGAAGAAACCACATGGTGGTGTTGGAGAGTCCACGTGGATGGCTCTCGTACAGGAACAGATAATCTAGATCAAGTAAAATAAGACAAAGAAGATGAATCTTTTCAGGATGTTCACCTTAAAGAAGTCATCGAGTCGAAAATACTCATTGAAGAATTTGGTTCTATTTCACACACACATGACTGTATTCTTGTTCCGCCTTGACAAAGACGATATTTATACTTTCACACTAATATTATATTGTGTGTAATATTGTAAGTGTGATTGTTTGCGTTTTCTTCACGTCGTTGCGGAGCGACCAATTGACGTAATTTTTTGCACAAGGATAGCCGGAAAGTTGACAAGTACGAGTATCACATGCTACTTTTCATTCCGAAAAAAACTTACTCTCTCGGGAAAGATGAAACGATGCCCGAAGGGCCGAATTTCCTATCACGCAACAGTATTTTATGCTAATATTTATAATAATTACTGATATTGGTTCATTGGGATGTTTATTTTTATACATACAATTCAAGGTCTTGGCTTTCTCGTACATCCCGCCTTCCCAAAAACTACTGTTTTAAAAAAATGTGTACAAAAGTCTCTTTATGGTAACCAAAGAGGGGTAGTGGATTTTGAAGGGGTTTGGTGGATTTTCCAACCAACCCTCATAAAGTGAACAAGTCCTATTGGAAAAGTGCCGTATATTGTGCAGGCGATAAAGGTACCTGACTTAATGGGACGGTTAGGTTGAAAGGAGCATATGCTCCATTGTAATAAGGGACTATGGTACATATTAAATTATAATTTTATTGGTATATGGTGAAAAACTAATATAATTAATATTACGTTTTTTCATAAAAGTAAAGTGAAATCAGAATGACGGTTAGATTAGATTTTTTTTCGCTTTTGACACCTAAATATCTTCTTTTTACGTTTGGCTCATAAATAGTATTAATAAAATCGAAAAAAAATGTAAATACAGTACAGCTCCAATAATCCGAACTCAGAATATCCAAAACGTTGATTATTCGAATCACTTTCAGAATTTCAGAAAAAAAAATAAGACGGAAACATTCTGCGATTCGCAAAATAATGATTCTGTCTACGCGCGCCTGTCCTCTCTTCCTCCACTGTTTGTTGTGATTTTGATTAGTCAGTCAGTGTGTCGTTGACCTGCTACTGCGACGGTACTCTTTAGCGTCGGTGCGTTGTTTTGTTTGTGAGTAAGTTTTGTCGTTCATCATGGTTTCTAAAAGAAAACGTGTTGTGCTTTCCATAAACGGATGATGACAGTCAAACAGCTTACTTCGACCGAAATGTTCAGCAAGCAATGACTTTCATTTATAGTACCCTACGTACATACTGTGTACAGCACTTGTAACTACGCTTAACATGTAAAAGAGTTATCTTTTCGTTTGATTTAGCTCATTTTCTTTAAAATTTAGTTTTTTCTTCAATTTTAACTCACATATAGAAATTGATTAAAAAAGACCCTTTTTTTGGAAAAAATCCAACTATCTGAATGGAGTCTGGTCCCAATTGATTCGGATAATAGGAGTTCTACAGTATTAAAATTATTGTCGTACAAACTTGCATATTTATTTTTAAAAAAGAACTGGAATTTATTTTTACATAAACCGACAGGTTGATTAATTTAACCTCGTTTGTATCTTAAATGAGTTAAGCGATAATGTTATGATTATTTGATTCCTGTTTTTCAACATTACGTGTCATTTAAAAACATATATTATTTCATCCATACTGATGACACCATTTGCATTTTTCAATGATGTATTTAAACAAATTTACCAAATTTTAATGGGTATCGCATTGTGGTCTCGTGGCTGGTCGTGGACTTACGGATAAAGAGTTCAAGGTTCAAACCCCGCTCTACCGCAACTTGTTGAAAACGTAATAATGTTTGGGTAAAACATAAGAAAACTAATGTTAAAAAAACCAAATATTGATATTTGATATTTTAAGACTTATTTGCATAGTTTTAGTTTTTTAGCTCTCTTAAAATGCCTGTCTTCTTTAACACTGTACGACACTATAAATATATTTATAACCGGTTCAAAAATTAAAATATCAGAAACATAAAAAAACGTTAATCACAAGTATTATAATAAATATACAGATCTCATTTAGAGGTATTTATGAAAGATTGGTAAAAAAAAAATTGTTTGTGGCATAAGATATACGTATTTGTAAAAAAATAATAGATTGGTTTGTTATTTTGCCAGAATTCTTAAAAATAAATTCTGCAGTTTGGATCTATAAGGGCCAATGTCGTATATCGAAATTTTAGAAGAGGGTTCTTTTTCAGCCATTTTGAATCATTATAATGAACTGTTTGATAACGAATATTCATTTAAAACATTATTATAAATGCAAGTGTCCTTAAAATAGTTAAACATATATATTTTGAAGAGTTATAATGAACTGTTTGATTACGAATTTTCATTAAAAACATGATTATATATGCAAGTGTCCATGAAATAGTTAAACATATATATTTTGCAGCGTTATAATGAACTGTTTGATAACAAATTTTCATTAAAAACATGATTATATATGCAAATGTCCCTGAAATAGTTAATTTATTTTTTTTAAGCCTTATAATGAACTATTTGATAATGATTATTAATTTAAAACATTATTATATATGCAAGTGTCCATGAAATGGTTAAACATATTTATTTTGAAGCGTTATAATGAACTGTTTGGTAAAGAATATTAATTTAAAATATTATTATACAAACAAGTGTCCATGAAATAATTAAACAGATATATTTTTTGGTTGACATTGACTCTCTACAAAATCGGCAAGAAATGAATTAAATCTGACAAGTCACAGAATTCAATAACGGTATTAAATTACGGCATAAAATAACGGTATAATAAAAATTAATATTACTAAAAGTGATGATTAAAATAGATTATTCATTAGTGAACCTCAAAAATATTTGAAAAAATGCAATATACATATTTTCAACGTAGCAGAATACGGAACAGCGAAAATAATTTATTATTATGATCTCCCGAAGTGCTAAGGTTCAGAGATGGTTATACTCGTATACGATGATACACACGCCCCTAAACATACAAATAATGTTAATTACATAAAGCATTCTTCTCTTGTGATTTATATACGCAGTAGAATACAGAGTTGACTAATGAAACTAAGAAAGGTCATGAACCTGACCTTTGAAGTCAGAACTGAAGCCGAAGTAACGTACCAAAGCGCAAGATCAGTTCCGTGGTTACAAATGAGGTCAGAAATTTTACCTCATAGACTCTTATTAAGATTATAACAGATGTCTCAGAGTGAACAAAATCTAAAATCGTTTTGAATACTTGACTGGGATAAAAAATGCAAAACCGCAACTGTGCATGACCACTGTTTTTGGGAATACCAACTAAACCACTGGCAAAAAACTATTTCTTATAATAAAATATTACAACAGAGATAAAGAACATTTAAGAGAAGGTAATATAGAATCCTAGGCATCTACAGGGCCTATGACCTGTCAATGGCTGGTTTGAGTGACCACTTTACACACTGTGTAACATTCACCATTCTGCCCATATTTCAACATCTATATTCCTTTAATTCTTTCATCTGTTGATGCTTGTGAAGTTAAAGAGCTAAAACCTTTATTAATGCGGGTGAGATTCACCTAATTGAATTATTTCACCTACATACTAGGCAACGTCTGAAAAAAAAACAAATTAAAAATACACTAAAAATAAAAATTAAATATTAAAAAAAAGTTAAGAAAACACAAACAGTAAAAACATTATAAAAGTTATAGTGTCTATTTCTTACATTATTTACATTTAATAAATTTTAATTAATTCAATCGCACCTTCCAAGTATTCATTAAAACGATAGAATCGATCCAAATATTAATTTATAGTATGAAAAGATAATTTTTCATTTTCATTTTTTTTTTTTCATTTTATTTTTGCACCACAACAGGCCAGGAGACCTAATTACAGTGGTGAATTACATCATAGAACACCCAGGCTTGAGAAAAAATCACATTTAATTTTTGTGTTCTCAACGGGAATTGAACCCGGAACCTTCCGTCTGTGAGTCAAGCGTCTTGACAATTACACCACGGAGGCCGCCAAAATAATATTAATTATTATAATTTTCAACTGCAAACATTTTAAATAATGACAATTTCAAAAAAAATACGGACACGTGTTATTTCGTTATCTTATAATTATGAATTAATAATAAGAGTCTATGAAATACTGGTGAGTAAAAAAAATGTATTTTTACTACTTATTATTAACACTAAAAATAAAGGTTTCAGCTCTTTAACTTCACAAATATCAACAGATGAATAGATGCCTAGACTTCTATATTACCTTCTCTTAAATGTTCTTCATCTCTGTTGTAATATGTTAATACTTATTATTAACTAGCAAAAAACATATTTTCAAATTTATAACTGAGGTTTCCCGCGAAAACGATCATTGCATTGGCCACGCCCCTAATACGTCACGATTCATGTTAATTATGAATGTTTTGTAACCGTGAAAATTTTTATAGAACGTCGTCACGAATCTTGACGTCACAATTATCAATTCCAAACATGTCGCGTTTTTCTAGTGCCATATTTTTACATATATTGTTTTTCAAGTTATGTATCAAAACATTTCTCCACAATATCCATATTGATTTTGAAAATACAATTAATTATTCTGAATCCATTTCATATATTTTTATCGGTATTCGTAGTATGTGATATTTCCCTATTAAAGTACATTTCTAAAGATAAAAAGCAATGTATTTGACTGCCGTTTTTCTGCCTTACAATAGGCACAAAAACTAACGTTAAATTGAAAAGAAATCTATTCACCGGATTCCCTCCTTTAAATGGCCTATTCCATAGAAACGGGCGCTATCTGTCACGGGACTAAATAGTTGTAGATAAAATGTAAAACCGTACTATTTATTGAGCATTTTAGGGGCGCGGGGTGTCACATAATGTATTATGTTATCTTCACCCCCCAGCAGTACGATTCAGAATGGCTATCGACAAACAAATCGATATAACTTATTTTTTAAAATTCACCGATTTTTTTTCGCATTAAAGTTAATATTTAGAAAAATTATGAGATCCAGAGATTTCTCAATGTTACTTATTACTATAATGTAAATAGTACATTTATATTATATTTTTTTGCACCACCCTCAGCCTTGAAAAAAATCACAATGACGGGTATAATTTTATGTGTATGGTAAGATAAATCGACCTCCGTGGTGAAGTGGTTAAGACACTTGACTCACACACGGAAGGTTCTGGGTTCGATTCCCGGTAAGAACACAAAAATATGATTTTTCTGTACGTACTTGGTTGTAATTCACCTCTGTCACTGGGCTTCAAGGTCTGTTAGAGTGCAAAAAAAAAATTATAATGTGAATTTTGTTTGCCCTTTAATAATAAAGGGTATTTTTATATTTTTTATTTCCTTTTTTAATTACTATATATAAAAAATACATTGAATCTTTTACAGAATATTTTCTTTTCTCTTTATGTTACACAAAAATATTAAAACTGTCTATTTATTATAGGAGAAAAAATTCATAAACATTTCTTGTATACCCACAAATAGGCCATGCCTTTGTGGGGTTTTTTGTTTACTATATTTACATTTAATATGTATTTCATTTCGATGTAATTATCGTTTTTTTTTTAATACTCTGTTTTACCTCTTATGTATACTGTTAACAAATCAAAAAAATAAAAATAAATAAAAAATATATATTGTATTTAAATGTGTATATAAAAATGAAGGAAAAAAATATAGAATAATAATAACCTACCGCCACGCAACAGGTCTTGGGTTTGATTCCCGACATGGTCGACACGAAATATTTATTTAAAACGGCGATTTTACACTTGAATATTTCATCGTTTCTGGGCTGGCCCCATGAGCGTAAGGCTATTTTTGTTACCTTACCTAATAGTATCAAAAATTATCATGATTCGCTGCAATTTATATAACAGCTCAGTGCTCTATGCACCAGTAGGTATGAAAAGGTAATAGTGAATGAATGCATATTTCAAAAATCAATTTGTTTACATTGATTTATCTGTCTATACTATTACTGTACGGCAGTTATAAATTTATTAATTTAGATAAAATTATAAATAAAACTTCTTGGTTAAGTTTTACTTTTTATTTAATTTTGATCAACACGGGCTTTAGCCTAAGATGACATCTTCAGGACTGGTAAATTATATGCAACATTTTGAACTTTTTTAATATTCGGGTATAAGAAGTAACGTGCTTTATTGAGGGACGAACAACATAAATACGATTACAACTGGTTTGCAAAAACTGTAAATTTTTCGGAAAGTTTTAGACCGAAATTGAGATTAAGTTCAAATATTATAAAAGTTCAAAATGTTGTAAACATTTTACTAGTTCTGAAGATGCTTTCTTAAGCAAAAGCGCTCGTTGGTCAAAATTAAATAAAAAAATAAACTAAACCAAGAAGTTTTATTGATAATTTTATCTAATTCATTAACAATGGAGTTTTATCAAGAAATATCTACAAAAAACATCAATCTAGTTATAAATTTGTTTAATTTTGATGCCATTTTCTACGAGTTGTAAGCAACTCACTACTAGAAAATGGGGTGGGGTTCCAACCACGTACCCTTGATCCGCGAGTCCGAGACTCAGGTACACAACCCGATTAATTTTTAAATGTATTCAAGACAAAAGTAATAACTCTTTAATAATATAAACAGTAAGCTAAAAAAATATAAACATGGCGAGAGACTGGAAACCTAATAACAGCACAAAGTAGTTCTCTCTGTTATTTGTTTGCGTCAGGCACAGGGGAAATAAATATAAAAGTAGTGTATCAGATTTACTAACATATGGAATAACACAAAGCTCATTAACTTTTCATGTATGTGTATGGAACACTGTTGTATTTGCATTTCTCAAATTTCGAAGACAATAAAACTGACATCAAATTACACGAAGTTATTGAACTCCCCGTTAAAAGTGACACAAAAGTATGATATTTTATCGAATTGAAAAAAAACATAAATGGATTTTTTTTAAACTTAAAATCAAAGTAAAAAAAGTATTTAAAAGTTTGTAGTTAGTAGTTAGGAAATAAAATTAAAAATGAAGAAAAAATTTTTGTAAAAGTACTTAAAATACAGAATGAAAAACATGCTCAGAAATAAAAAAAAAACATTTTCAAAAAGGAAAAACAAATATATACATACGTATTTTAAGGGACTCAAAGAAACGATGAGAAGAATCTTTTAATGAAATATAAGGCATAAGACATATGAAATATGAAAAATCATCTTCAAAATAATGACACATTATAGTAAGAGCAGCAATTTAGATTTTATATACATATCCAATATAAGTAATTAAAAGTAGTTTAAAAGTATAAAAACTTGTCAATACAGCAGATAAAAAAAAAAGAATTACAGGTATGGCAAGTAATCTTTAAAATTTGAGAAAGCAATATAAGGAGAAGATTTTAAACCAAAGGTAGTTGACAAAATTTCATTAAAGCGATATTATCAATAATAAAAAACTCAGTAGAGAAATTTGATTAAAAATAACAATATGAATGTATGTAATGTGAAGTGATGTAAGAAAAAAAGGGATCAACGGGAGTTTTGTTCAAAAGTTTTCAAAACACTGTTTTTAAATAATTGTAATCCTGTATGATAGATATCTATATGGCTAAAAAATCTGTTAAAAGTGGAACACGATCTATGTAAAAACGAATTCTGACAATAGTTCGTATTGACGCTAGGTATTCGAAAGGTTTGATGATTTCGTAGGGCACGTCATGGACCGTTAATTTAAATTTTATTTAGGAATTTTAATTAGGTGGTATATTTATAATTAATTGTTTTATATTGATCTACGGCCACAAATTTATTATCATCAAACCCTAATCCGCAACTGGTAGTGCATAGTGCATTGCATTGGAAAAGTACTTGCAGTGTATCCAGATCACATTTACGGAAAGGTAATGAGATAAATCTTTCTCGTCGGGCGCGAATGCAGGGTTAGTGAAATACACCACTTTATAAACAAATTTTTCATGTTAACTCTCCCAAGAAACGAACTCACGGCCTCAAGCATGGTAGGCGAACACTCCAACTACTACACAACGAGGCGGGCTTTTGTACACTCGATTTCCTTTTTTAGGATTTTAACCTGAGATAAGCCATCGAGTCAAAAACACTCGTTCAGGATTTTGGTTCTATTTCACACACAGCACTGTATTTTTTATTGGCTCGTACAGGACACAGACAAAGCAGAGACAGAGCGCCTAAAATTACTATTGTAAAAATTCCTTTTTTTTTTAAAAAAGAAATATTAGCATTCTTATAATCTACCCGACAATTTTCGACAAGTTGTAAATAATTCACTATTAGAAAATGGAAATCAATTTGGGGTAGAGTGGGGTTCGAACCTCGGACCTCTGATCCGTGAGTCCGCAACACTAGTCACGGGACAACAACCCGATTTAAATGCCATTAGCTTTTCATTGCCGTTTCGATGCATAATCTGTTTTTCTGGGTTAAACTGTCGTGTGTCGTTTACACTTTCTTTTATGAATAAAACTTAAGTTTTTAAAACATGTAACATTTAAGTATTGTAATTAATGTTTTATGAGTCGAATTGCGGTTGATCTGCAGTGAGGGATAATCACATTTGCATATATATACTTGTGCATATCACACCTTTGTTATTATTCATGTAAATATATTTGCATACAAGCTAATGTAATTAATTTTATTTAATCTCGGTATTGCAAAGCTCCCACAGTATAACAATAATAATTTATTCAATTCCCCGGAATAATAAACTAGCAGTGAAATATCAAAATACAATTTCTACAGAATTCTATGTTAACAAATCCCCAGTGTTAGTTTTGTAAATGCAGTGAATTCCGACCAGTTGTGGCTCAACGTAGATTTAAGAATTCGGTGCCAAGAAATTTTTAAACACAAATATTAATTTTAATGAGCATCTATATATATCATTAAAAGATGCACGCAGATAGAAGAAAGATGCTAAATATTGATGCAGAAACAAGAAGAAATAAAAATACATGGCACGAACGCATTCCCCAATAATTCCTTCATCTCTCTTGAGATATCTACCAAGTAATTATTTGCGCCTCTGTTGTGATAATGGTCTCTTGAGATGAAATAAGAAAAAATGAATTCTGGTATTGGACATATAATTAAGTAGTGTCAGTTTTTTTCAAATTTATAAAATAGCTTCAAAAGTAAATAAAGTACTAAATATATACGTTGTTCGAAAGAAAATTTTCCGCTCGACAAGATATTGTGCTTGCTTTTATGTTCCACTTATTATTTTATTTGATTACAAGCCTTTAGATTGAAATGTCAAGTACACGAAAATCAGAACAGAGAATAAAGGATAATACATTATGGACTTATTTGTTACGAGTTGTGTAAAGTTTATTAAAAAAATATTTTAATTGTTTTTTAAAACATGTTTAACGTATCCTAAATAATTTCATAAAATGGTTTTGGGACAAAGTCATTAATAGATTATCACTCATAAAAAATGACCTAGAAACAAGAAACAAGCAAACGCATGCAATTAATATAATTAGAGCAAATAATATACTAAAGTTCTTCACAATGCACAATACCATGCTTTGCACATAATATGTAAAAATAAATTAACCGTAAATCCCAACTTCCATCAGTACAACATTCGACAGATTGACAATCGCCGTATCATTTCTATCGCTCAACTTAAGGTGGGATTCCACTGTTTTCGTATGCTGTGTTGAGGTATGGTCTTTCGTGATGGCGAGTTAAGGCATAATTACATTGTTGTGTCGTGTTGTGGAGTGGAAAGGCGTGTTGAGGGCTCTTCTGTAGTTTTTATTGATCATTCATCGTGTTTGCTTAGCTTGTTTAGCTGTGAACAGTGCGTCAATGCGTTAAGGAAACGTTTCTAGAAACACATTGCTGTGGTGTTTTTTTTTTTACATTTACATTTACATTTATTTTTTATTTTTGCACCACAACAGGCCAGGAGGCCCAATTACAGTGGTGAAATACATCACGGAACACCCAGGCTTGAGAAAAATCGCATTTTAATTTTTGTGTTCTCACCGGGAATCGAACCCGGAACCTTCCGTGCGTGAGTCAAGCGTATTGACAACTACGCCACGGAGGCCGCCTGTGGTGTGTTGTGACGTACCATAACCCCCTCCATCATTCTGACGCAGACTTAAAAATCAGTGAATCGGGCCGCAGTAAACTAGAGTCTGTATGTTTAGTCTTCATTGAGCTTTGATGGGAATTTCAATTTAACTAATTTATTTAATATATTACAAACTAAAATTTATGGCGCGCATATTATAAAAAGACAAAAAATACATAGAGAGAATCTTGTCAAAATAGTAGGAAAATCCTGCTCCGGAAAACCCCTTCGGATACATGGAACAGATCAACATCCGGAGCGATGTTGTTCAACATAGGGTAATAGCTCATCCAACATTAAGGTGTCTACTGGAGTACCCCAAGGATCAGTACTCGAACCACTCCTCTATCTCCTGTACACCAAAGATACAGAGAATATTATCAAATAATGTGGATTGTGGTCTCACTGCTATGCAGATGATACGCAGATTTATTTTTATTGTAAACCGAGCGAGAGAAATGTGCTTGTTGATTTGATTAATGGCTGCATTGAGAAAATAAGAAACTGGATGGCTGAAAATAGACTTAATCCATCTAAAACGGAACAACTATATTGATGCCACCCGTCAATTAATAAATGCGTTTGTAGTGTCTAGAGTCGATTATTGTAATGGTATCTACGCAGGTCTACCAATGAATAAAATGACGCGCCTACAGGCTGTATTAAATGCCGTAGCGAGACTTATTTTTGGAATCTCTAAATTCAGTCATATCACTCCACTACTTCGGGAATTGCACTGGCTACGTTTTCCACAGAAGGTGGAATACAAACTCTGTTGCCTTATGGATAAGTCACTGCACAACTCTGCTCCAGAATATCTAAGGAAACTCTGCATTCCAGATAAACTAGCTGACAGACGTCTTACGCTTAGATCAGCTACATCTACGTCGAAAAGAAAAGTTAGTATACCTCTACGCAAACAGCGCACTAAATTCGGCGAACGTGCATTTGCGGTCGCAGGCCCTACGGCATGGAATGCTCTCCCAGCAGAAATCCGAAACTGTGAGAGTGAAGTGATGTTTCGGAAAAAACTTAAAACCCACTTGTTCTCTAAATCATTTGAATAAATTCTTAGCATGTGGTGGAAAAGTAATATGAAAAAGTACATTATTTTTCTTAAATTAAAAAGTTAAAATCAATTTTAAATCTTTATATAATCACTTTGTAAAGCGCCCTTGAGGTATTATATTACGAGAATGGCACTATATAAGTTATCCATAATTATTATTATGGCGGTAGTCTTTCCAACGGGCATAACCATCAACCAATGCGAATGAACATCTTATGGTTCGTCCTCGGTGTCAAGTAAGGTTTTGTTGCGACCAATATTTGCGTACTTTCAGAGACCTCGTGTGCAAACACCATAAAGATTACAGAATATCTAAAGCTGTGTTGTCTAGGTAGTCCGTTTTGTTGACTATTAGAAACAGTTAGTTACAAACGGAGAAAGGGTTGCGAAGTGACGTCTCAGAGCTGCGCGTGGAGGTTTTAATTTGGGCTTGTTTGGGAACGGTGCGCGCTTAGTTTAGTTGTATCTCCGGAATGAGTTAGTCGATTTTAGTAATCGAGGTATCACCAAAGATCTAAGAATGTAAGTTAAACGTTGATAATACAAAACACATAAAGTTGACATTGGAAAGTAAAAAATATTGAGATATTGTGAAAACGCCGCGTCCTTCGATGAGAAAGAAGGCTGTAAAATCTTACATTTGTAAATGAACCATTTGCACTAATGATTTTGTTGAATTAATGTAATGCATAGCGTAATTTTGTTTCTTTCATTTTTACTTTTTTTCTGACAAACAAAACAAAATAATCTCCCAACAACGAGAGTAATGTTTGTAATTTCGCATTCGCAAAATAAAAATCCGACTTGAGTATCTAGAATAGGTACTCCCTGTTTTTTTTTTGTACCCACAATTGAAAAATCGAAATTTAATGTTTTTTTTCCAAAAATATGCTAGAAGAGCATCCTTAGAAAAGTAAATAAAAAAAATGGTGCATTTTTAAAGTCATTGTGTCATGGTTCACCGTGTACTAACTGTACACTTGTACAGGTAGAGCTTTGTACTTTGTACTTCGTCCGCCACTCGGGAAATTAAAGCTTAATCCTCAGTACTAATATGCTTGAAAGCCCCTTTGAAATAACTTATCCTGCTTTAAGTACAATACTTTGAGTTGATCCAAAGTGTGTAGACAAAGACTGCATTTCACCTTTAAGGGGGTTTTAAAGACTAACTACTATATTAACTATATTACAACAGAGATGAACACCTTTTTAAAGTTCACTATATTCTAATTTAAAATCAAACTACTCGTATACACCAGTGACAAATCGTCCAAATAGGCGATTATACACAGCTTACCAATATATTTGACTTTTTTTAGTAATGTTTTATAGTAACTATGTGTGTGGTAAAATAAATAAAATAATTACTATCCTACAAAAAATTCTATAAAGTGCGCACAGCGCCCAGCCCGTTTTCAGTGAACGATGAAGCTGGCCTATTACCTCAGCGCATTGCTCCATACGAAAAAGAACACTATATTTTACGTTTTCTTTGAAAGTTTGTAAAACAGATGTTTTTTTTAAGATATCATCAATTGAGGGTATATCGGAATTATACGTCAGAATAATCTTCGAATGAGAAAACACATGATTTTTTTCTCCCTTTCCCTGCGGGAGAACAGAAAAGTGTTATGTTGTTGTTTATTGGTAACTGAAACCGGGACGTCACGCGCGGTGGCCAAACGCGCCAACTACTAACCACGAGGCGGTCAGACATTAATGATGATGTGAGCTTTGTATATCGGTATGGGAAGGTAGTTCGTAAAAAGCATATACATAATATCTATATGTATCATGGTATACGACCATAATTTGATTAACAGTTTGGAAAGGGCGTACGATGCAACGCAAACATTATAAACGATATTGGTATGTGGTGAGGGCACATACGGTAAATGTAATGCACATGCAACGTTATACACAAACCTAACGTTGTGATGCAGGGGTGGTCAAATAGATGGATAAATATTTAGTTTGTTTTGCATATGTTTTAATGGGTATTAACATAAGTTTCGTCCGTTTTTTTCCAAATGATGAGAAAAAGAGGACACGATAAAGCAAGCAACAAATTAGTCAATAATCAGCGCATAAACTTACAATTTCACTTCTTTATAATATTCTTCACAGCCCTTGCGCTCTAAAATATCTTGCGGAGAATTTCATTTACCTTTCTGATTGTGGTATTTTCCTTCGCTCTTCTTAAGAGAGAACACTTTCCATTCCTCGACATAGCATATCATTTTTCAGCTACTCCTTTTCAGTTAATTATTAAAATAAATACGTGTTTTGTGAATTTGATAAATGAAACTTAAAAAGACCTTTTGAAATATTATACTTTCTCGAATAAGAGGAAACGCGGCCTCACTTTTCTTCATTCGAACGTATTCTCGTATTTTTTCCTTGGAATATTTTAAACACGTTATAGATATTTACAATCGGCGTGTTCCTGTTGTTTTGCTTTTAGATAAATTGTTTCTTGTGGGTACTTGTACCATCCAAAAACCCAAAAAAGCGCCGAGTTTAAACTGCCGTCTTTGGACATACGGTAATACGGTAGTACAAATATGATAAGTAATTTTGAATAGCAAAAAAAACTATAGACACTAAAAAAATTCTTCATTCTGATCCTTTTTCTTTAAAAAATAACCAAATCAATTGAGTTTAGGGGTGTGGATGAGCAAAACGTTGATTTTAGTTAGGTAAAATTAGTCCCACGTGCAGTTTTTTTTTCGCACAGTATCGGGGAGGCATTTGCAAGAGAGTGACAGAAACAAAATGTTAAAATTCCTATCCATCAAAATTTTCTTAAGCTTTCCAAGGATTGTTGACCCCTGTGTTTGTTCGTCCGATGTCTGCACAGCGCTTCCATTTGGAGCGGGTCACCGCTTAAGTGCCCCGGGGTGGCTATTGATCACTATTACATGCACAAACCTGCTGTACAAAGATTCAAAATGAAAGCGATGGAATTTCAGAGTAATTATTCATAACAAATAAATCAGTTTGAGTATAAAATATATGTCAAGATTTATATTCCATGTGAGTTTGGCTAAAACTGATCATCTTATCTTCCTGTTACATAAGATCGAAATACGCTGAATGAACATGCGGTGTACTATGCACCATCATATGTGGATATGAGTTTGATGATATTAAATTTATCTACCATGCATAAGGCTCTGGGTTCGATTCTTGACGAGATTGACATAAAATTGCACCTTAAATTATAAAACACGTGAGTCCACCTTTTGCCGTTACGAAGTTAAAAATGCAGAAATTATTGCAATAACCTATTTTATACGTGAATAAAACACCGAAGCCCACTTTCGAAATAAAATTATATATTTTTTAAAGTACAAATAAAAATCTGTAGTTCAAAATATCAGTAGTCCCAGATACGCTTTTTTAATATGTACTGTTTTTATACAAATATATTATTTTCCGTTGAAAGTTCTTTATAAGAGATATAAGAGATATAAATTTATAAAAAAAATTGTTATCTTAACATTTCGTTCAATGAAACTCCCGTGGTTCATCCTTTAATATGCAGAAATATTTCGATACAATATTTGGTACATTTTACTAATGATAAAAACAAGCAGTAATTGTATTTTTTTCCACCACAACAGGCCAGGTGGCCCAATTACAGTGATGAATTGCAATACAGAACACCATTACACCACGGAGGCCACCGATTGGTACTTCCACAAAAAAAATACACACTCGAGTAATTATTGAATAAGCCCATTAAATGCCGAGACTTTCATATTTCATTCTCTTGTTGTTATTTCTATCAAAAAATTGTTTATGAAAAAAAATGGCCTGAAATAAATATCTCCTTTTGTCGATACAACAGATAATCGGGTTTTTATAAAAAAGTTTGGCTTCTTGAGAAAATGATTAGATTTCCATGATATTACGTACTGATCGTATGTAAAAGTTTTATAAAACATTCCACAACTTTTGTTTTTCGAGCTTTATTGGTTAGTAAATTTGTGAAATTGAGTTTCCTTCGAGTTTTCTCAACTCAAATATTATCATTTTGTAAATATTTGTTTTCAATTTAGTAAATAAGTAGATTCTGAAAATTTCGAATGAAAAAGTTACAAAAGTATCGATTATTTTTTAAAGAATCATTTTGCTAACGGTGGATAGTGATATAATAAAAAAAGAGTCTGAGAAATCGAGAAATATTGAGTTAAATCAAATGTGCATCTGATAAACATTTCAAATAAGATGGAGAACCCCATAGAAAAAGGAAAATGGAAATATGGACATTTACATGACTTCTGATTATATTCGGCTGATTTCAGCGGTTTAAAAAAAAAATTACATATCATTTTAATTTTCTGACCATTTCCTAAAAGTTGGAAGTAACTTGTCCTGGAAAAATAGGAATCGAGTTATAGTAAAGTGGAATTTAAACCGTGTAATATTCACCATTCCATGAGAAAGTTACTCGAAATGGGCTGAATTTTTTTAGACGTGTGTATTCTTTTTTGGGGATAGAAGTCAGTGACAAACAAGTCCTTAACCTCACTGCAACCTATGTAGACCTATTAAATTAATTCTGTCTCTCGAAGACAAGTTCTTAAAAAGACAGGCTACTATGGAGGACGAGTGATTTCATAACTATTGCAAAATCTCCTCCTCTCGGTCCAAGTACTTAAAGTATCGGGATATTAGGTAGGAAGTAAGTGCTCTCACGTCCTCAGGATTAAGCGATGGTCCACCGAAGATACGGTTTCTCATGTGATATTAAGGATAACATTCACATAGCACGTGTCAAAGTGTAATGTAATTGATTAATTTAAATAGTTTAACAAATTGAATTTGAACACTTAGTTATGCCTTAACTAATAAAATAATAAATAAAAATAATTTCAAAAACAAAACATTGTCATAAAATCCAGACGCTTTCCGATGACACTCTATCTACATATATGGATGTGATGGACTCACTCAGGCGGCCTCCGTGGTGTAGTGGTCAAGACGCTTGACTCACGCACGGAAGGTTCTGGGTTCGATTCCCGGTGAGAACAGAAAAATTTAAAAAAATGTGATTTTTCTCAAGCCTGGGTGCTCTGTGATGTAATTCACCACTGTAATTAGGCCATCTGGCCTGTTGTGGTGCAAAAAAAATGTAAAAAAAAAAAAAAAACTCATATCTTTTGGCAACTCATTAAGCATCTTAAGTCCTTTATGATACAGATTGTTTTGAGTTGCCTAGATTCTTGTTTTGGGGAGTCTGAAACCCTCACCTCCCCTGTCGTTTCATCATCTGCACTGCAGAACCTACATCTCAAAATTTTAGAGATTCATTATAGCAGAAGTATTAATTTGTGCGTAACGAATTAAAAAGTATTCTCAGGAATTGAAATAGTTTTTAATTTGTATATTATCTTATAAACTAGTTGTTTTCATGAACAATTGTTATTTTTTTCTATAATTTTATGGCTCACTGTAGTTAACTGGGTTAAGTTTACATGTTAAGTATTTCATAAATGATAGCTTCTCGCGTGTTGTTTAATTGTTAACCAACGAAATCAACCAAAAGTTCAAACCGATAATTCCATAAACAATGACACAAAAAAGAGTTTTGATGGCTGTTTTTTTTTGTTATACTTGGGCGAAAAAAGCCATGTTGAATTTAAGCTTTTATAAATCTTTTTTCCAAATAAAACCAGGTTTCCTCTGAAAGACCCATTTTCTAAAGTGATAAAATAAAAAAGATACTCTATATCTATATCACGAGACTATATTTTTACTGTTCTACCTATTTTTATTGGATTTCTTGTGAAAAATGAGTCAACCCCGATGTAATAAGGAAAATTATAGGCTTTACAAGCAGTTTAGGAAAAGGCTGTAAAGCCGTCATTATAAGTATCACATATTTTTAAAAAGAAGGTGACGGTTTATGTGAGCTAAGCATATTTGAAAGTTGAGAAAAAATATTATTATAATCAAAGCATTTCCACCCGTAAAAAAACGTAATTTTCTTTCGTAATTATTACTACTACCATCACAAAATTGAACATAGTTATGCAGAGAACAGCCAGCCATGGTAAAGTGAAACTGAGATAATAGCACATTTGTGAAAATAGTGAATAATCAAATCTACACAACAGTAGGAATATTTTTTACTTTGACAAATGATAAATAATGTATTCATTGATTTTTTTAAAACAAAAATGATTTAATTGTATATTTGACCAGTTTTAATGATTTTTAAAGTCCGGCTGACCACTTAACCCAAGATGTACATTTTGTAGAAAACAGCCAGCCCTAGTAAAACTCTGATGTATATTGTGCCATTATGTATTGAACATTATATTTTACATAAGGGTATTTACGTGTAAAGAATAATTGAATATATTTATTATAATTACTTTAAAAATAATTGAATTATGTGTTAAAGGAATTTTGGCGGTTTTATAATTGCTGGCTGACTACACAACAAATATGCATTTTGCAGGAAACAACCAGTTCTAATATTGATTGATATCTCATTAAAACTTTAAACGTGTGAGGTGACATTCTGTATTAAAACATTTTTTACTACGGGTATTTTCAAATTAATTAATTTATAAAATAAAAATACTTATGCACTTTTTACTTTAATTTATTTAAGATGACTAGATTTTTGGAGGCAATTATCATCTCATCAATTATCAGCTGTGGGTGTTTTTTGCAAATTGAGATGTGTACGTTTTGTGATCGACATTATGTTCAAAAGGTGCACTCCGATTTTAGGTTGAATTTTCAGAGTAAGAATGTGCGTCTTTTGCGCTTGAACATCCGTATTTCTTCGATTCATCCATCTGTCGATTTTAGCAAAGGTAAAGAGCTAAAACTTTAATTGTTGTGAAGAGATTCATCTGATTGAATTATTCCACATACTAGGCAACGCCTATAATCAATTTTTCAATTTTTAAACTTCTTAGACCAGTTGGTTTTATTACAATATTTTTAATTTGTCCAAATGTTTGTATACAATAACTGGATTTCACCCCCTGGAGAGTCATAAAGATTTACAAATTACAGTGGTGAATGAAATAATTCAATCAGATAAATCTTTTTACAGCAATAAAATTTTAACTTCTTTTACTTCACAAAAACCAACATATCGAAGAATGAAAGAAATATGGATGTTTAAATCTAGAAAAAATGGCAAATGTTACTCAGTGGCCACTTTGGTGGCCAATGACAGGTCACAAGCCCTGTAAATGCTAGACTTCTATATTCTTTTCTCTAAAATAATCTCCATTCCTGTCGTAATTTGTTGATTTAAGAGTATTACGTTTATGTAATGACGGTCTTTATTATGTAATGGCTAAGATGTTTGATTCATGCAGAGAAGGTTCCGAGATTGATTCTCATTGAGAACACTATAATTCGTTACTGTAACAATTGCTAACAAGCTAATGAACTAACAAACCGTATCGCTGTTGGAATAGGGAAAATAAGATAGAGGATGACAGACATATTGACTATAATGTTTTGAGTTTATTAATATTAACAGCTCCCTAGAGTTTTAAATCCAGTCCTTGTAAACAAAAAATTGGACAAACTCAAAATATTGTTGACCTGGTCCACGAAGAAGAAGAGAACTTAAAAAAAATATAAAAAATTCAGGCTTTGCCCAGTACGTGGGTAAAATGATTCAATCAGATGAATCTCACCCGCATAAATAAATGTTTCAGCTCTTTGACTTCACAAACATCAACAGATAAAAGAATTGAAGGAATTTAGATTTTAAAATTTGGGCAGAATGGTGAATGTTACACAGTGTGTAAAGTGGTCACTTTAACGTTAGAGATAAATAACATTTTAGAGAAAGGTATATAGAAGCCTAGGCATCCACAGAGCTTATGACATGTCATTGGCTGGTTTGAGTGGCCACTTTACACACTGTGTAACATTCACAATTCTGCCTATATTTAAAAAGTTCTTTATCTCTGTTGTAATATGTTAATATTAACAGCTCTCTAGGGGGTTGAATCCAGTCCTTGTCTACAAAAATTTGGAGAAACTCAAAATATTGTTGATAAATCTAGCTGGTCCAAGAAGAAGTATAAATATTGAAAAATATTTTCAGGCGTTGCCTAGTATGTAGGCGAAATAATTAAATCAGATGAATCTCACCCGCAACAATAAAGGTTTCAGCTCTTTATATTCACAAACGTCAACAGATGAAAGATTTGAAGGAATATACATGTTAAAATATAGATAGAATGGTGAATGTTACACAGTGTGTTAAGTGGCCACTTAAACCAGCCAACGACAGATTATAAGCCCTGTGGATGCCTAGACATCTATATTACCTTCTCTAAAAAGTTCTTTATCTTTGTTGAAATATGTTGATATTGACTATGCATACTAAGGTACACTGAGGGCGATAGGGGTGTTATAAGCAGCAAATGTGAATTTTAATGAACGATAATATTTTATAAACAAGTTTACATACAGTGAAATTTGTTTTTGCAATGTTCGCATCTGAAAAGAGGCCACAAAACCTTTAAAACGGATCCGGGTAAGTGTTAGGGGCTTTTAATATAATTAAACCTTTTGGCATGTTGTAATGCCAAAAAATACAACAGAATAAAAAAAACGCTTTTATTTAACAAGTATCTTAAGACGTTTTAGAAAATAAAAATAAGATATTTTTTTAAATTTATAAGTATGCGTAGCAACGGAATATTGTAAATGAAAACTTATATTAAAATTCAATGAAACGCTTCTCGTTAAGTTAAAAGTTATCATTAAATTTGTGATTAGATATAACAACAACTCACCAATTTATCGGAGTAATTGACAAAGATGTAAACAAAAGCGAAGAGTACTTAATAATGATTAATAACTCTCATCGCGAGTCTCAAAGTACAAAACGGGCCAGAACTTTCTTACTCTGGCATATACGAGTATATGCTGTTTTTCCAGCCAGAATTATCTGCCTAACAACCTGAACTGGAGCGAAATGCCTTTAAACCGGATAAAGTCTCTTTAAACTGGGGGCAAATTCTCTTTAGACTAATAATTCTCGAGAAAGACCTCGTCTACAGAATTTCGCACACTTTCGGAAGGAAACGCAAACAATTAAAACCCTGGGGATTTCGGATTATATTTTGAGTTTAAACCCGCTAGGAGTTTTAGATTTGAAAATCTTAGATAGTTGTACAAATAAAATTGGAACATTTAGTTATACTTTAACTAATAACAAATATTAATAAACAATATATTTAGATAAAAATAATTTCAAAAACAAAACATTGTTATAAAATCAAGATGCTATCCGATGACACTCTATCAACCTATATAGATGTTTGTTTTTTGCATGTAATTTAAGTGAGCATAAAATTTATAATTTAGTTTAAAGTTTTGTATAAAATTTGTGTTCATAATTTAAGTTACATAATGGAAATATATTGAAATAGTTTATTTTTCTAGTGCAAGATTCAATTGGTCAGAATAACGTTTTGGTGATACTAGAATGGAAAGGGGTAGTTTAAATTTTAACTCAACTTTCTTTTTCCACGACAACATGAAGAACATATTTAGCGTCGACATATCGCGTCCATATTTCTTTGTCGGTGTCTAATTCCATTGTTTCCTACGAAGTGAGGCCTCGTCTCGTAGTTCAGTCAAGAATTCCCGTCAGCAGGGGACGTCCGAGACATCGAAGCATGTACTCATTTTTTAACATTTATTTGGAAGTTAATAGACCCGTATACAATTTATCAAAATACGAAATAATAAAAACGTATAGATACTTTTATCAAATACATTAAGTTAATTCTACTTACACGTGAATATATGTATACACAGTTTGTCCACAACACACCGCATCTGAGGACATAAGTCTCCTTGGCGGTGCCCACATACGTGGAAAAATTGCTCGTTGCTGAACGAGAAAAGCTGCCTAAAGGACCTTTCTGTAATCTGATAGCCTTAGCATTTTTGTGCTGAAAGAAGGTAATCAGAAGTGCATAATAAGCATTTCATTGGATCGAGAAAAGAGGGACGTAAATTCTTCACTGACTGGGATTAAATTGATTGGACATGATCGCTGAAATTATTACAAAACTTTTTAAAGGCCTCAAAATTCTTTTTCGTGGCCACCAGATCTGAACATCTAACAGGACCTAACAGGGCCACAGATAATAGCGAGAAGCTTCATTAAGTAATCGTAGAGAGGAAAAAAGGGACATGACCACAGGATGTGTTCGGATGATTGATTAGGATATCCGCAGCAGCACGAAGGGGAATCAACAATATTGAAAACAAATAATTTGTCATTAAATTTACCATGACCTGATACAAAACGTGTAGTCCAGAGATCGGGTATAATCCAAAAAGATTTTAATCGCTGACAAATTGAAGGGAAAATAAAACGGTTACCTTTCCTGAAGGGGAAGATTCCCACGCGTTTGCTAAGCATCAAAAAGAGCATTTAAAGCCATTTTTTTATATTTCCGATTCAGAAATTCCCTCCGTCGGGAGTAGATGGACGCCACCAATAACAGAGGAATGCTTTCTTTTTAATTAAAAATTCGCGGATCCTCGCTGTGCCTCCAGACCCAAAGGAGACACGCCCGTTAGAACCGGGAGTGCATCCGTCGAGCATGTCCTATATGCTCTTGCAAGAACCAGGAGAGGTTGCCTTTGTCCGCTTAAAATAATTGGCCTAAAATATTGCAACTCATATCGGTGTGCCCAACAGCCAGCTGTATAGCACAAAATGTCTAAGAAAATGAAGTTTCAAAAGACAACCCCAATGTATATACAACCATTATGTATTTATTCAATCAAAATTACACTTGTACTGTACAAGTAACAGTTTGGACTGTATTCCACAATCCTGTAGCAAGGGGTAGGTGTTGGCCGTGTCTCGCTGCCGTCGTCGCTCTCGGGGTCGTAAATCCCGAAAGTTATGAAGTCTCGAAATTCCTCTCAAGTCCGGTGTCACTGCGTAGGTCGGTGGAAGATACTGGTTCGTAGTCCTGGGGTGAAGCGATGGTCAAGTCCAAGGTGTAGATCCAGTAGTAGAGCGGGAGGTCGGGCGGGGTGACGAAATGAAACGATCAGACTAACGTGATGTCTCGAGGCGAACTCAATGTTTATTATTTTAAATGTACACATTATATAGGGCGTGTTGCGGGCTCCCGCTACCTGCGTCCGAACCGGCGTTAGGCCAATACGGGAGTGGGGGGGGAAATACCGCTCCCACTATACCCGGCCGGCGCGCCTCCCCCAAAGTGCATATAGGGAGGTGCCGGCGCTCGGCCCGGTCACTTCGCTGGGAGCCGCCGCACGCGCCACATCAATTACAAAATGCCTTTTTTAAGGCAGTCTTTAGTCTTTATACAAATGCATGTTAGGGCAATAACGGGTCAAACGTCTAGATTCAGGCACTTTTTAGGGCCTGTAACACAAATTTCTGCTCTATAGTACCCCGGTATCGCTAAAGTCAGACCCGAAAGTGGAATATTCATCCTTTATTGTGGGTCCAACATTTAGCCTACAGATACCGGGGGCCCTAACTATATTATTGCACATTTCATTTATATTTTTAAACCGTCCGTTACAACACTCGTTCACATATTCATGAATTTATTTATTTTTATAATAATACCAAAAATTCAAAATACACCGTAAATAAAATAAAATTATAATGCGTGATAAAATAGAAAAACAATCCAGAAAAATAAACAATAAATCATAACATTCCAAGGAAGATAACACTAAGAAGATAACTCTTTACAACTTCTTTGGTGCGAGGTATACTCGTGAGTGACTCGATGATTCGGGGGCCACATGAACTAAAGTATTCTCTTATGATAGAGAAAATCCAAAAGAAGTTTCCGAGATATCTCTACATGAGAGAGTGCGGGTATTATCCTCGGCTCTACCCGACCGAGTTTCTCCAGGGTATGCTTGACTACAACAGTTTAGAGACTAGAAGGAATGTGTATTTGACAACACGTTTTTATCGATTGTTGCGCGTTATTATCGATAATACTGAGATTATGATGAGCATTGGTATGTTCTTGATAATTACCTAAGACAGATAGGACCAACCTGCTCATGGTTATGCCTGTTGGAAGAGCTACCGCTATGCTAAACAACATCGCTCTGGATATTGATCTGGTCTATTGATCCATGTATCCGAAAAGGTTTACGGAGCAGGATTCTCCTACTGCTCTGACATGAATCCCTTTCATTTATTTTTTTAAAATTTTGTAATATTTTTGTATTGAATGTATGTTTGTAATTTTTATGTTATATTTAAATAAATGAATTGAATTTAATTGATATGTTTATAAATTATACAAATTTAGTTACACACAAAATCAAATATACAAAATAATATAATCATCGAAAGCAATAGAAAATAAGACAAAAACACAATTGTAATAATAAGATAGATATGGTTTATAGAGTAAGAAATTAAAGTAATAGATAATATTTCAAATAACAGCGAGTACTAAATTAATTATGCAAGTTTTGTATCACTATTTTAAATGTTAATTCACTAACGCGCAAAGACTGATATTTGAGTCATATTTTATTTGTACGAGGCGTGTCAAAACAAAAACGGCATTCTTTGTTGTTTTTGGTTTTTTGTAACCCACAAAAAATGCTTTTTTGGTGCCTTTTCCAGGCCGCAAGGGTAATGTTTTATTTTTGTTAATAATTGTTTTTAGAAGTTACTTCCTGTGTATATTTTATTGCGATTAATTGGTAAATGATTGACTTATTTTTAGTTGGCGGCGGTTGTAGCGGAACTATACATATTGAGTAAAAAATGTATTAGATACTGCCATTTTTGCTCAAAAACCTTTGCAGTTGTCAATAATATTTTTGTTTCTCTATCTATCTTTATCTTTTTATACTTTTAAAAATAAGACAAATATATTGTTTTCAATGTTCAAAAAATATATTTAAGAATCAAAATATTGAAATACCACATTGTAAAAAAAGGCTAGCACAGAGACATGCATATTTTATAGGCTCAAAAAAATATATTTACTTTTTTACTGATAATATTTCATTGATCCCAAACATTCAAAAATTTCCTTCTATTAAAAAATACGCACTATCCTGAATTCAAACCAATGATATTAACTCCTTTTTTATTTGATATGTTTTGTTGCCCTTTAAAAATAAGTTTAAAAAAATGTGCTTCTTGTACATTTTTAATTTCTTTTTTTAATAAGTATAAAATAAAATAATAGCTTTTAATCTTTTGCAGAATATTTTCTTTTCTCTTTCTTATATTACACAAAAAGTATTATACCTGTCTATTTATTATAGGAGCAAAAAAATCGTAAACATTTCTTGTAAACCCACGAACTGGCCATGCCTTTGTGGGATTTTTTTGTTTACTATTTTGATTGTCAATATGTATTTTATTGCCATGTAATTTTTCTTTATTTTTTGAACACTCTGTTTTACCTCTCATGTATATTGTAACAAAAAACAAAAAAAAAATGGGATTATTTATATTTTAATTTTTTTTAATTAACTAATATCAATTCAATGCTACGGAGACGATTGCCGTCATTGTTTTATCACGTCTCATATGTATGTAGTATGTTATTAACTAAGAAAACTTACGATATCACGAAGAGAAAAAAAGAAAAGAATTCGTATTACAACGATTTTTGTCCCTTGTCGAATCCAGCATTTTGTTAAAAAAGTTTTATTTTTAAATTTCGCCGTTTGAATATAAATTAGTTAAGGCTACATATTTAGAGATAAGAGGATTTGAATTTTTGCAAAATTTGGATTTGATTTTGCACCAAACTCTGAAATTTATCTCAGTTTAAGAAAACATTAAAATTCTTCGGCGATAACCGAAACTTTTTTCGATTCGTTAATGATGTTTAGAGTTCAGCTGCCTGACAAACTTTGATTATTATCAAAATTGAGTACGAAAAAATCACCATAAAGACATAATTAGAAGATAAATCAAACTTCAATGTTGAAATCTTGACCGTCGAAATAAAGTTTTTTGTTATTATGTTTTATATTTTTTACTTTATCTCGTTATTGACGTTTTATATTTTTCCAAAATACAGCAATCTTAGAACAAATACTTTCCCCTCTAAGATTTATTGACTTTATCTTTGTTCCGTGATATCGATTGTAATAAACAACTTTCCGTAAAATAAAAAAATATGTGATCATCAAAACGTGTATCGATTTCTTTGGTTGTCCAGGACAAACACACCTTTAATTGAAAAATACTGTAAAAATGTTCATTAAACGTAATAAATCGTAAGAAAATCGTAACAAAAAAAGCAAATTGTGCTTAAAGTAGATTACTACTAAAATAATATTGCAGAAGGTAAGTTCTATATTTCACTTGTTACTTTAGTTTCGGAAGAGTACTTTTCTCACTAATAAACCTACATAATATTATGTATTGTCATCATCATATCCTTATTCATACCAGATAGTGCACAGGGCACATTATTGGTCAACTAAATATTGCAGTAATATGTATAAATTAGTAAAATAATTGGTGGTTATAACTTTCAATAAACTCACCATGATAAATATAAAAATAATTACCAAACAACTGTTTTCCTTTTTATTTGTGACCCTTAAGTTCTGCAGCTAATAACTTATATTGGTAGATAATCAATTTAAAACAATGACAACATTACGAAGTTTTACCCAAACATATCAACGAAAAATACTCCCTTGGGGGTGAAATCCATTCTTTTGTTTTCAAACATTTAGAGAAACTCGAAATCAACATATTATCTTTAATAATAACACAATAGATAAAATTACATTGGACATTGAAGTGTGTTTTTTTTATATTTCTCTTACAAAATAAGTTGTACACGTGCACTTATGGAAAAGAGTTCATTGAAATTTATTTCTAAACATTTATGTATTTATGAATCGGGTTGTGGTCCCGTGGCTAGTGTCTCAGACTCACGGCTCAGAGGTCCGTGCTTTGAATCCAACTCTACCCCAAATTGATTCCCTTTTTCTAATAATGAGTTATTTACAAATCGTCGAGAATGGTCTTTAAAATGAAATATTTGGTTAAATCGTAAGAACGCAAATATAATATTTATTTTTTAAATTTAAAAAAAAATTCGCAAAAGTTGGGAAAGGATCTTGCTATTTATGTTGGCAGTATATGTTTGTTATTTTTCCGACGTTAAGACCGATGCTTATTATTTATTTATTTATTTACGGATTTATTATGTCCATTCAACAATGGCTAACACACTTCCTTATAATACCTACATGTACAATTGAAATAAAATACAACTAAAGAAAATTAAAGCTAGGGCGAAAAAAAAATCTACCTCGAAACATGACCCGGTCTTTTTCTTATCGCAGCGTATCTCGAACATTTTGTTTCATGTAGGTGGTATGATTAGTCTTACGTTTAGGTACCAGTCCAGGGACTATGAAATATTCTAGTGTGATAACACCCTTTAAATAAATATTTCATATCAACCATGTCGGGAGCCGAACCCGAGACCTCTTGCATGGCAGGCAAACGCACTGACCATTACACCACGAGGCCGACTTAGTGATTGATTGAATCTAGAAAGACTGACACCAAAAAAGTCCAGGGCCCCAAATACAATGGGAAGTTAACATTTATCTTCAATTTTATCTAAAAAGTCAAATGAAGTTTTCTGTATGAAAAGCAGAATATGCGTACATTTTTTTCTTCTAAACATGTTCAATTATAGGTTACCGACAAAGGTACTTACGCAAATATTCACGCAAATACCTTTACTTATTTTCGTACACAAATATCGGTATTTCTTTACCGACAGTCAAAGATAACTCTGGATACAGGAGGATATTAAAAATCTCCTGGGTGGATAGAGTCCGAAACGATGATGTTCTCCGACGGATGGAAAAAGATAAAGAGGTTACCGAAGACCATTAAGAAAAGAAAACTTGAGTACTTTGGGCATGTGATGAGAGGCGAAAAATATAAAATTTTACAAGTCATTCTACAGGGAAGGATTGAAAGAAGACGCAGTGCAGGTAGAAGGCGCATCTTTTGGCTTAAGAACTTGCGCGACTGGTTCCATTGCAGCACTCAGTCCTTGTTCAGGGCAGCTGCCAACAAAGTAAGAATCACAACGATGATTTCCAACCTCCATCGGGAAGAGAAACAATAAAAAGAAGAAGAATTTAATTTAGTCAGGCCCTTTGCACACCTCAAAGTTCGACTGTCTCGAAATATATTCTTCAGAGATATCTCACTGTTGCTTTGGGCTAGCGATATCTCGATGTTTTCAAATTTCGCGTTTATTTGTATTTTACTGAGGATGTTGGTATCAACTTTATAGTTTATTATTTTGTTGATAAATTTAAATTTATATATATATAAATATCAAAACCAACATCGAGTTTTGTCAGGGAATCAAAAAGTAAAATGGTAAAAATAATAATAATATATTTAAAAGAAACAATAGAAAACGAGCTGTTACATATATGTTAGGCATATTTCATCTCATAAGAATGCCATCATCTTAATTAATACGTGGGAAGATATTTCTGTAAACTTGTCATCATAAAGGTGGTGTTTGGAAATTTACATTTTGGTTTCCATATTCATGAGCTTTGAAACGTAATATGTTTGTAACATTAATAATGTTACATAATTGAATTATTATATTCAACTTGTGTAAACATTAACAGAAGGAACTAACTAGAAGAAAGATTCATACATTATACAATTAAGAATATCTTACTAAAACAATGTTGTTGTTAAGGAAAAAATTAGAAAGGAAAGATTTCTTTCAAATTTTAAAAATTATACGTAAATATTTTACGAACGTTTTAAAAAAAAATGTTTTTCAACAAAATCAAGTTATTATAAATTACATGTTTACGTAAGTATTTAGGATTTACAATAGTCTTAGTCTTATCCACACCCGATGGTGTATAGGGCCATGCATTTTCAAAGTCAATGCAGCGTATCTCGATCGCCTGTTTTTTATTTATTTATTTACACAACCCTACGGGCTTTTACATATTTTAGAAATTACATTTAAGTGCAGCAGTGAAACATGAGTATGTAAATTTAGTTAAAATTAAAGATAACATAAGAAAAGCTAAAAGATACAATAATAAGTAAAAATCAGGAAATGTACCAACATAGGTATAGGGTACATAGAATAATATTTAATAAATTTGCATATTAAAACATACAAACATACATATACATACATATAAGTTTATACATTATTATAGAGATACATGAGAAAAAAAAATAGTAAATAAAGAACAATATTAAGAAATTTTATAGAAATTAATTTATAACCTTTTGAATACTTAACCTATATTTATATAAAGACAGACGAAATGTATCAACGTCACCAAACTCATTACCTAGCCGGTGTAGTCTAGGTATTGGTGAATTGTAATAATAATTGTGACTGCCAGGAGATTAAAAAAATAACGTTAGCTGCCGAGTATTTCGAACTGGTACTTTCAAGCTGATAACACTAGTTAATTCCCGGACGTCCAATGCGCCATTTGCTATTTTATATAAATTTAATAAATCATTTATAATTCTTCTTTTACAGAGAGTTGACATATTTAGTGTAGATAATAAATTATCATAATCAATATTTTCAGTGGGTATATTAAGTTTGTAATTGATGAATCTAAGAAATTTACGTTGTACTCTTTCTAACTTTAAAATATGAACATTGTAATAAGGAGACCAAATTGTTGAATGTTATAGAAAGGTAAGATGATCAATCTTACGTTTCAGGTGTCAGTCCTGAAATAATGGAATATTTCAGTTAAGAACATTTAACAAAAATGATCAAGATTTGCGGCTGTTGGTGTTCCAATGCAGTGCCTTATGCATCGTCGGGAATAGAAAGTTAGCGGCCTCCGTGATGTATTGTTTAAGACGCTTGAGTCACTCATTGAAGGTTCGTTCCCGGTAAGAAAAATAATTAAATGTGATTTTTTTTCAAGCCTAGGTGTTCCGTGCTGTAATTCACCACGGGTCTCTTGACCATTTTTGGTGCAAAAACCGAATTTCGTTCATTCAAAAATACCCTAACAAAGCAAAACAATCGACTGAATTTTTGTATTTGTGCTTTTGAAAAAATAAATGGTTTAAGTAGACTCAAATCAGTGTTTGATTTTGATATCAAAATCATAATATGGGGTTCTACAAAATAAGAAATAAGTCAATAAATAAAAATCAAAACTATCCTAAGTCATAATATATCGTAAACAATTCCAGAAATTATTAGATGAATTTGAATAAGTGTAATTCAATAAAAACTTAATAAAATGCCTCAGTAAGAGTCACTAACAAAGGGATTACAACCAACTGTCATCTTAAAAACCACAGAGCCACAACAACTGGTTATAGTTCTACATTATCTCTGGCCACAACAGCAAATGTGGCGGTCCAATACAGAAAAATTATTTTATTCCACAGACAAAATGTTTTTGTATCAAAAAGGCCAGATATACATGCAGTTCTAATTTATTTCAAATAAAAATAACCATATGAACACAACTCTGTAGGAGACTGTTGGTTCCACGTAGAAATTAATGTCATTTATTAATGAAAAATATTTTTATTTCTCTACACAACTCCATTGATAAGTCATTTTAATATTTGTTTCTGATGTGTTTTTTCAGTTCTCAACTTTGAATAATTTAGAGTAATTCACAAGCGCATATTATTTATTTTGTACCCTTTCTAATTTATATTATTAATACGCTAATTGGCAGCGTGGTTCATTTAAATTTCTAGGGGTTTCGATTTAATGGTGCATATATTTTTTTAGATAACAACCATTGAAACTAGAAACATAATATTATAAATAATTAACATAAATTCCTCCACACGGGTTGTTCCCGGTGAGGTGCTCATTTAGAAAAGAAAAGAAGAAAAATATCACATCTGTAAAATAAATAAACAAATAACATTGATTTTTCTTCCAAAACGTGTAAATTTTCATTAAACGTTATTAACCATTCATATTAATTGTCTTGTTTAATTGAATAAACGAAGTTTGAATGCGACAAACTTCATAAATGTGACTCTTTGGTAGCCACAAGTTAAGTCCCATTAAGACTGACATTATTTGTTTTATAAAATAAGCCCTTAAAGTCAATACGGAGTGTCACCTAATTCTATTAACTTGGTTTTGTTATTTGAGTAAAGAGTTCCAAAACCTTGTACATCCGAGATTATTCTTCCGAATATGTCAACATCTTTTATTGAATTACATTGATTCATTTAATTTCCAGGTATTTAAAGACGCCCTTGCTTGAGATCTCGTGTTCGATTCCTGCCGAAAATATGTGTCCATTGCCATATGTGCTTAAAACATTTCACATAGGTTTAATCGTATTTTGTTTTATATTTTTTGAAAATGTTCATCTTTTTGTCAGTCAGTCATCTGTTGAAACGATTTGAAAAATAATTGTTCTGACCAACAATATACCCACATTCCTAAAGAAAACAAAAATCAAAGTAATTTTAATGAAAACTATAAAATCTATATTAATTATCAAAACTGCATACAGTAGACACTATTGACAAAATAAATTCAGCAACACGAATTTACAAATAAGAAAAAATAAACGAATTTGAGATGAATATGCCAAAACAATATAAACATTCATAAATTTCACACAAGTTACGGTCAAAATAATTTTGTTTTCGAAGAAATATAAAAAAAGTAATAATCTAAAAATTATAAATACTACTAGGTGTATCACTAAATAAATTCAAAGTAAATTTAAAGTAAAATTTTTGAACCCGAGTACAAAGAGCTTTCTATTTTAATTAGTGTTACTGCATTATTAGCAGTAGATCTTTGAAGACGCTTGGGTTTATTTTGCGCATCACTGAGGATTTTAAAAATATAAACACTTTACAAATTTTATACACCTCCTTGGTGAGAAGCATCTTGGAGTATAATTCTACAATATGGAGCCCTTATTATGCCTCTCACCAAATTACCATAGAAAGAGTTCAGAATAAGTTTTTGAGATATATAAATTTTAAATTAGAAATACGTAATGAATTTCGTAACTATGATTATTTATTAAATATATTAAATTTGATTAAATTAAGGGACAGGAGAACTATTAATGATTTATTAGTTCTATTTAAAATCGTTAATTCAGTATTGGACAGCCCTGAAATTTTGCCCCTCATTGGTTTTAAAGTACCAGTTAGAGTGACTAGGCTAGTTCAACTTAATCACTGCAACAATCATATCTCAATATATTCTAGCAATTCAGTACTGAATCGTCTATATGCGCTGGGTAATAAATATTTGGATTTAGGTGACATATTTTTATTGAAATTTCCAGCTTATAAACAAATTACTTGTAAAACATTTTAGTGTGGAATCAATATTTTAATTATGTTCTTTCTAAGTAAGCATTGAAAAAGTTGTTACTGTATATACTCCACTGTAAATACTTATGTATGTATGTAATGTAAAAGGTACTTGTACCGTTAATTCTTGAAAAAATAAATAAATAAAATAAATTATTACTTTCTGGTATTCTCGTATGATTGTTTATTTTTACTCTCATATTCATTGAAAATTCTACAACTCCAAATTACTAAATATATAACTATGACAGTGTAAGTTTCTCTCCAATCACAAGAGATACTCTTTTTGGAAAGTTACAGTTTTACTAAATACATAAAAGTAGATTTTAATAGAAAAAAAAATGAATATTTTTATGTAACTATATTAATTAATAAAATGTCATGAAGTGTTATGTATAATAAAAACAACAAACATACATTTTTTTTCACTTTCAAAGAAATAAAGATTTTTGAAATACTGTCCAGTAAAAAAAATTTTTTTGCTAATTATTAGTGGCATAAAAAATGTTTTTAAATTTATAATTTTGAATTCCCGCAAAAACGGTTATTCCATTGGCCAAGCCCCTTATACGTCACGATTTATGTTTATTTGTTCCGGCCATTGAAATTTGTTTAGAACATTATCACGAATCTTGACGTCACAACAACCAACGCCAAACACGTCGCGTTTTTCGGGCAACGTATTTTTTTATTTTATTAAAAATACATTTATGTACGAAAACATTTATCCACAATATCCATATTGATTTTTAAAATACAATTTATTATTCTAAATCCACTCCATATATTTTTATCGGTATTCGTAGTATGTGATATTTCCCTATTGTGGCTACATACAATAATACGTTCATTTGGATTGCGAAAATCAAATAGACCCAGCACTCGCCCATATTATATTGAAAAATACGAACAATATAGTCGACAGAATAGGGGTTCTGAAATTTCAGCTAAATTAGTATTCCGTCTTAAGAAGTAGATCAATCGAGAAAATATAAAGTCCATTCACTTACTCAGTATGACTGCCACCAGTGATAAATTAGAGTTACATTTTGCAGCCATTGGCGTCGGAATTTACGAGAAAAAAAATGGCTTACACCAGTGGTCTCCAACCCCCGGGCCTAATAATACTAAAATGTGTTTTTTTTTATATTAAATCATTTTATTTCATTTGGATTTTGAAACTGCAGCAATCACTTTCCTGGCTAAGTATTTTACCAAGGAATTTGATGAAAGATTGAACTTCTTGTACCGTTTACTTCTCCGAGGGTTTGTTCCCTTTCTTTGTTGTCGTTAATTAAAGTGATAATGCCCAATTAGTTTTCGCCTTTAGCGAAACACGCTGTTCGTGAACCTCTCTTTAGGAGAAAAAGATTTCTTCTTCAATTTTCGTTAAGAAAAGTAAAATCTACAAGAAATTAACTTTAAAATTAAGAGCATTACGTCAAATTACGTATAGTATATTTAAGTCAAATAAAAAATACACTCAATAAATGCTAGACCATTTACTATTCATGATTTTGGTATCACTAAAAGCTGGATCAGAAAAGCTGGGCCTCTCTCTAAAGACTTAAAATATTAAGTTATTGTTTATTTTTTAGCCTTGACAAAGGGAATATTTAAGTTCTGAAAGCGGTCGGCATATTAAATTAATTTTAGTGATTTTACACAAACTCAATACGTAGTTGTAATCATATCAGAGTGATTTTTTATTCAAGGAGTTTGCAGTGCTTGATATCAGATGGTAATATTTACCGAGGGCAGTGGCAGTCACTCACACTTACAGAGATACACAAACATCAGTTTCTTATCATTATGAAACTCGGAGTTCTAGTAGCGATTTGATTTCTTGACAAATAGTTCGAACGTCTTTAGCAGAAACAAAAACATCACTCCTACATAGAACAAAAGCTAAATAATGTAATTCCAGACTGCGTTTGGAAAATTGAAACATGTTTACAGAAATAAGGAAATCCCAAATAATCTGAAGGTCAAAGTCTACAACTCTCGTGTTCTGCCAGTGGCAACATGCGGTCTCGAAACCATGTCACTCACTACTAGAAGTGTTCGCAAAATTAAGTGCACTCAGCGGTCTATGGAAAGACAAATGTTAGGCGTCTCCTTAAGAGACCGAATAAGGAGTGAGGAGATACGACGCCGTAAAAATGTGACCGATATTGCAGAAAGAGTGGGAAGACAAAAATGGCAGAGGGTGGGTCATGTGGCGAGACAAGAAGTCGATAGGTGGACCCTCAGAATACTAAACTGGAGACTCTACGAAAGTAAAAGAAAAGTAGGGAGACCACAAAGGAGATGGACTGACGACGTCGTCGAACTCGTAGGCCACGGATGGAAACAGAGTGCCCAGGACAGGAAAGCATGGAAAAATTAGGAAGAAGACTAATCCAGCAGTAGAGAGAAACGAGCTGATAAGAAGAAGAAGAAGATAATGCCAAAACCATGGAAATATTGTAAGAACCACAAGCAAAAGAAGTTGCCGACTACTTTTCTCGGTGAAATTGGTCGCAGAGAGTCTCAGGGGTTGATGGTGGCTGTTAGATGGCCAACGCTTGTTCTTATTTGAATTGAAATTACATACCTATTAATGTATTTTTAGGTTCTTATTAATTTAATTTTTGGCCTCGTGGTCTAATGGTCAGCGCGTTTGCCTACCATGCTAGAGGTTTTGGGTTCGATTCCCTACATGATTGACATGAAACATTTATTTACCAAGGTGTTTTAACACTAGAATATTTCGTAGTCCCTGGACTGGTACCTAAAGCGTAAGACTGATTATCTTACATTCATGTAACAAAAATGATCAAGATACACTACGATTGGTAAACCAATGCAGTGCCCTATGCACTATTAGGTGCGGAAAGGGAATGATGATGATAATTATTTTTTAGAGATCCCTCTGACTTTTTACTGTGTTTTTAAACTTCTAAATTTTTTTTCCTTTCTGTTGCAACAAAATATAAAATCCAGCCAGTCTGCATGCATTTGGACATACTCAAAATATTGTTGAAAAAAAACTTTGTTTAGTAAATAAATTTGTTATCAGACCACTTGAATTTATTTTGGAACCTCCTTCCATCCCTGTACATACCTAGTATTGATGTTTCATATTTGGTCTATTACTATAGTACACCTGTGGATTGAAGGACTTCTGCTTTAAACTATAAAATAAATTCAAGTAGTCTTATAACATAGTTTGATATTTGTAATATTTGTGGTGATGTAATACGTCACGTCGGTGCCGATTAATTATTCGTCCCAAGTAATTTTTTTCAAGCATGAGTGTTCTGTGATGTAGTTTACCTCTGTTATTAGGCGTACTGGCCTATTGTGGTTCAATAATAAAATTTAAAAAACACAAATTATCAACAATGTTTTGAGTATGTCCGAATGTCTGCAGACAGGCTGAATTTCTTCCCTAGGGACTTATTAATATCTACATTTGTTGCAACAGCGGGAGAAAATATTTTTAAGAAGGGAATGTGGATGTCTAAGCATTTGCATGGCTTGTGACCTGTCATTGGCTGGTTGAAGTAACCATTTTATACACTATGTAACATTCATTATTATGCCCATGTTTTAAAAACAATTTTGTTTTGTTCTGCAAACATTTGGACTTACTCAAAGGATTGTAGAAATATTTGTGTAAATCATAAAAACTCAAATATTCCTTTTAAAAAAGAAATAATTATTAACAATCTTGAACAGACAAGGACCGTCTCGACTTTCGCTTGAATAATTTTTCAAGAGAGAGTTTTTTGTGAGGGTAATCTTGATGTAAAGATTATATGTTTCATATATCAGAATATAATTTTAATTTCTCGAAAGTCCTTTCTCATTTTATTAATGTAAGTACTCGTATGTTTAAGAATCTTTTTTCATATTTCTTTTGAATTTTTACACAAAAATCGATGTGAAAGTATGTAAAATTATGTATAAAATAAATAATACACTGACACTCCGAAACGTGCCTGTGAGCCAGTGAAGTGGCTACATCCGTAAATAAAAAGGAAGTTATATTAAATGTACCTATTGTATAAACATTTTCTTTTATAAACCATGTATTTGTATTATATATAGGATTAATAAATAAATAATAAATTTATGTATAGATTAAAATTTTCTTTTATATTTCATCAGCACCCAATATAAATGAATAAAATATGGGATAAAAAAGACTTTGACATTTTTTTGGCTGGTTTTCAACATGTTTCAGTGAGTTTTTTTCAGGTAATCAATGCGTTTCAATGCTGGATTTATTTTATTAAAAAAAAACCCATATCACATTATCGAGTTTTGAAAAAACGACCCTCAGAAACAAATAATTCTGGTTTAAAAGGGATCAAAAGGAAAATATGATGAACTTTTTCAATCCTTTTGAAAAGTAATGAAATATACAAAACATTGTTCAAATATGAACGAGACAGAAAGCACATATTATGTCGTAAATAAATGTTTTTATTCAAAGGCCCTTCATTCGAAAACATTCATGTTTTCATAATATATCATCAATGTTTTTATTTCGTTTGTAGATCTAACGAAAATAATTTTCAATGTTCACATATTTTCTTGAACTATTTGGAAAACAGAAAAATATTTAAAAACAAGGATTTCATTAAAAAAATGTTTTTCATTTCCTGACAAATATTCCGACAAAAACAAATAAAACATTTGTTTTTTTTTTTTAATTTGTGACCTTCGTAAAGTAGTGGTTTAGACACTTGACTCACACACGAAAGGTTCTGGGTTAGATTACCGGTAAGAAAACATAAGTTAACCCTCCCTCCCCGGTGTTGTGTAGCTAGTACACATTGCGTCTAATAACTATATTATCTTTATAAATATAATAAATACTGTGTTTAGATTTTCAGTATTCCTCCATTACATATTTATGTATCTTCTGAGATAATTTGTTATTGAATAATAAGTACTTTTTAGGCACAAAAAAGCATTTTATCAGGAATAAATTACAAATATCATCAAAAGTATACTCACAGGTATACCAATAACACCTGGCGTTACACGTCCACTACATGTCCAGGCACTTAGTCTAGTACTAGCTACTTAGTAGCTCTCGGAAAGTTGGCGCAGGTGCACGTTTCACCCGAATCGTTAGCGATACCCAATGTTTTTTTATGTTTTCAGCTGTTACATTTGAAATATTATTATCTTTGAATTAAATTATGGTTAATTAAAGCCATTCCATATACATATTCTATTTTTTCCTTTTAAAATCTTTTATTCTTTTAATGTGTAGTGACAACACAGCACCGTAAAGCGCGGGGGTTTTTGGGACAGTAAGGGAAAAGTTAAATATGATTTTTCTCAAGCTTCGGCGTACTGTGATGTAATTTATCACTGTAGTTGGGCCGCAAAGCCTATTGTGGTGCAAAACAAAAAGCATGCCAGTAGGTGAGAAAGAGAGGGTACGAGGGAAGTTATAAAAAATACACCACAGCATCCAGATTTATTTTGTGTCTCGTATTATCAGCGTTACGATTTTAAACATTTGTAATATTCAGCGCATGACGTAACAAGTCCTCTTTGGTGAGTTCTGTTAATTGGTGAATTGGCTTCCCGTAAACCGAAAATCTATCACAACACTATCATTGGTTGATTCGGAAGAACTAGTCATTCATATGTCATAAGTCTTGACATATGTAATAACTGCGAAAAAATAATGAATTTTGAAAGGTGCATAACATACCTGAGAGTAATCATTGACTGTCAACCTAAATGGACTAACCATTTTGAAGTAATTATTAAAAATCTGAGAGATTTAACCTATGTGTTTAATCAAAGTATAAAAGCCCAGCTAAATACTATTAAAATGGTTTATTATGCACTTGTACAGTCATCGTTTTCCTATGGAATATTTGGATGGGGTAGAGTTTTTAAAAACCATATAATACATTAGGCGAGAGAAGTGTGCTTGTCAATTTAATTGATGGATGTATCGAGAAAATAGAATACTGGATGGCTGAAAACAGACTAACATTAATCCCATCAAAAACGGAACAACTATGGGTGGCTTCAGCCAGATGACAGAATTTGATCCAGGATACGGCCCTACCTAATGTGGGATGTACCGCTTTACCCACCGTTCAACTACTGGGAGTTTTACTTAATTCTAAACTTTTTTTGACCCTCAAATTAGTAGAACGCTAAGTTTATGCTTCTACCAGCTGAGACAAATTAAATGCATACCCAAAAATTTGCCGGTTGATGCCGCCCGTCAATTCATAAATGCGTTTGCAGTGTCTAGAGTCAATTATTGTAATGGTATCTATGCAGGTCTACCAATGAACAAAATGACGCGCCTACAATCTATATTGAAGGCTGCAACGAGACTTATTTTCGGAATCTCTAAGTTCAGTCATATCACTCCACTGCTTCGGGAGTTGCACTGGCTGCGTTTTCCACAGAGGGTCGAATACAAACTCTGTTGGCTTATGTATAAGTCACTGCACAACTCTACTCCGGAATATCTAAGGGAACTATGCATTCCAGATGAACTAGCTGACAGGCGTCTCACGCTTAGATCGGCTACGTCTACGGCGAGAGAAAAAGTTATTATACCTCTACGCAAACAGCGCACTAAATTAAGTTAACGCGCATTTGCGGCCCTATGGCATGGAATGCTCTCCCAGCAGAGGTGCGAGGCTGTGAAAGTGAAAATTTGTTTCGGAAATAACTTAAAACCCACTTATTCTCTAAATCATTTAAATGAATCCGTAGCATGTGACAACAAAATAAATTGTTTTAATTAAATTACAAATTTAAAAGCTTCAATTAAATTAATTTAACAATAGAATCACCATGTAAAGCGTCTTTGAGGTATTATATTACGAAAAGTGCGCTATATAAGTTATCCATAATAATAATTACAATATTTAGAAACTGTTCAAAAATTTATCTTAAAAATAATGCTTCACAAAAATCATACTTTTCCCTCTTTCCAATTGTTCCAAGAAGCTAAACTTTTGGAAATAAGACAAATATATTGTTTTCAATGTTTAAAATATATATTCAAGAACCAAAAAGTATTTAAAAGTAATTCAAATAGATCAAGTCAAATAAGGAATCGTGTGCTAGAAACACCACATTGTAAAACAAGACTAGCAAAGAGACATGCCTATTTTAAAGGCCCAAAAATGTTTAATTCTTTTTTTACTGATAACATTTCATTAATTTCAAACTTTCAAAATTTTCCTTTTTTTAAAAATACGCACTATCCTGGATTGAATCTAAAAATATTAACTCTTTTTTTTAATGATATATTTTGTTGTCCTTTAATAAAAATATATATTTTTATTAACAAATTACAACAGGAATGGAGAATACCTTAAATAAGAGAATATGGAAGTCAAGGCATTTACAGGTTTATGACCTGTCATTGGCTGGTTTAAGTGGCCACTTTACACACTGTGTACACACTGTGTAAGCCCTGTAAATGCTTTGACTTCCATATTCCCTTATTTAAGGTATTCTCCATTCCTGTTGTAATTTGTTAATCTTAATGACCCCCGAGGGGGTGAAATCCAGTATTTTGTCTACGAACATTTGGACAAACTCAAATATTGTAATGTATTTTTATGTTTACTTTATATTTTTAATTGCATTTTTAATTACTATAAAATTAAAAAGAAACTTCTAATATTTTCTAGAATATTTTGTTTTATATTTCACAAAAAGTATTATACCTGTCTATTTATTAAAGTAGCAATAAATTCACAAACATTTCTTGTATACCCACGAACAGGCCATGCCTTTGCGGGATTTTTTTGCTTACTATTTTTTTTATTTATAAATCATACAACATAAAGTATTTTAAAAATTAAATTACATTTCTAGGAGTTACGACAACTCAATTCGGGACATAAATAATATTAACATTTGGAAAAGAACATATATTGAGGACAACAAAGAAACAAAGCAAGTTTAGCACTTTTATAACTAAATATAGCCCAACAATATATACGCCAAAAACCTTTTATTACACAAGCAGAATAAAAACATAAAAAAAGCTTTTAAGAATAAAAAAAAGGAGTCAATCTACTAAGGGAGATAAGGTCATTAACATCACATGGCATGCAGATGATGCTGCCATAGTGGTGATGAGAACATATCCATCTCAGTTACTGTTAATATGTATTTCATTGCTATGTAATTATCATTTATTTTTTTAATACTCTGTTATACTTTTGATATTTATTGTTTAAAAAAACTAAATAATGATAATAATAAATATTAAAAAAAAACAAAAAAGAAGTTGGTTCTTTTTTTTTTTAAATTTCATACATTTTCAAGGCACTTCGCTGTACAATTAAATGCTCTATTTTTTATCGCGTGTAATAAAACATTTTTTACATCCAAATTCACGCAACACCAAACTTCCACATTATGGTAAAGTGTTAGGTTTGTGGCTTTATATGCTTTAAAATTGGATGCATAGTAATGAGGTTTACGTGACAGCGTCTCTAGGTACACCGATGCTCCCTTCAAATAAGTTATGAATTTTTCTTCTTCCTGAAATCATTTATCGAATACGACAGTAATAATTGCTGAGCTCTTGGAAGTCTTTATATTAATATAAATGATGGAAGTTTACAAATTCCGAAGGCATCAATTTTCTTTGGTGTTCAAATTCCTCATTAAAATATTTCCGAGTTTCATAATAATGCTGATGGGCAAATTTTCAAATAAAATTTTATTAATGAAGAGATACTTATTTACAGCGTATCTTGTCATAATAAAAATCAAATGTAAAATACGACTATTTTAAGTTTGTGCAAATGTTTGTATATAAAATACTGGATTTATTTCGCGAAGATTTTACTTGTCATAATTTTTACAGTTACATTGTTAATGTGGCGTTCACGGGAAAATAGTACAATATTGTCATGTTCCAGCATCGGATTCTAGTGTAAATTGAAATTTAGAGCATAAATGCTTTTTTTCGTAGGACTTTTTCAGTGTACAAAACAAAATTTAAAAATATAGATTACATAAACATCACTCTGTCAGATTTAAAATTTACACTAAAAATGCATTATGTAACTTAGTAGACATTATAATAATAAATATGTACATCTCCTTTCCCCTCCTTATCCTCTCTTCAAGCATTCTTGTCCTAATCCCGCCCAATTTACAGTAACTTAATGTTCTTAAAATAAATATTAATAAAATCTATGATTATTGAAAAATATTTACGAGTACATGAAAGTAACATTTTTATATGTATAAACTTATATGCATTTACTTGATATGTTAAAAATTTTCTTTACCAACTTTGTATACTTTTGGAAATCTGTTATTAGTTCTGAGTTTATACAATATATCTGTTTGTTTACTTTAAATATGTATGTAGAACTGTTAATTTCCCAAATAAAATAAATAAATAAAACAATGGACTGAGACATTGTCTCAGAGCCGAGCCGTTTCGCCGAGACAATGGATTCCTCCCTTCATCGAGCGCTGCCGTATTGTCCTCGTGTGAACGCGCACGGACAAAACCGTAGGACAATAGCGATTTTTGTCGCTTCCGCGCATTTTTTCTGTCGAGATTTTAGGCAGAAAAAATGTTTTTTTATTATTCAGTTTGTCTTTCAGCCAATCCCGATATTTTTGTGAACAGATCGTGATACACGCCGTCGCGTCGGATTAATGAATTGAAAAATTAAAATGAAACGTTTCCAAGAATTTATTTTAAGCTCGACGTGGAATGAAAAGCATGTCACAAAAAAAAAAGAGATTTTTTAAACAAAACATGAGCTAGTTGGACCACAAAAGGTCTGGACATTGCAACATCATCACAAACATCGCAATCTTTTTTGTAAATATTGTAATTAGTAATTAGAGTCTAGCATCAATTAAATTAATCCCTATTACATGTCACACCAATTAAAGTCACATATTTTTAATTAGGTACATACTCAAAACTACATTTGTTTTTATAACTTATGTGTTTTTAATCTTCAGTTGGATGAGAATTGTTTTTTTTTAGGAATTGCAAATTATAGATTTTCTATTTCCATAATTTGCATGTTGTTAATTGAGTGTTGAGCCCGAATCAAATTTATTAATAATGTAACATTTCAAAATTTATAATTTTAATAGCATACCTGCAATTGTGTTTGTTAATTTTATTTGGGTATTTGTAAGGTTTAATTTAATTACCATTGAAAAAAAAATCTTTTTTTCGTATTACCTATATTACCTGAACCTCACACTCCCTATTTGACGATTTACTTATTTAAAAGTAAATATATCAGCATATTATTATTGGTTAGGGGTAGTAGAAATTAAATAAACACAAAAATTATTTTGTCTTTCTAGCTTGTTCTAGACGATACACTGTGTTACAGTTAGATATTTCTCCTGCCATATAAACATTCGTAATATTTCAAGATAAATAGAAAAATAATATTTTAGATGATGTATTTATTTGCAAATATTGAACAGAGGTACAAATATTATAATTGGGGACCCATAGCAAAACCTTCGACCTTTTTTATAAGGGGATGATATTTTCACGTTGTAAAGGATCTTTTTTATTGTACCATTTTACCCTTGTAAGATTGAAATTTTACTTTTGGTCGAGAACAAAGCCTACATTCAAAACGTATTTCTATATTGGACCGGCTACCTACCCTTATTACTGTATTGAGAAACACACGCAAAATAATAATAGGGCGGTAGACTTCTTCAAGGATGCGTTTGTAAGGGGTTTTTTTAAGTATCCTTTGTATAAAATGAAAATTCATGTTATGAACTTCAGACAAGGAAAATGAAACCAAAATACAATTCATATTCATTCTTTGGAAACTCTTGATGCTTTTTCAAGAGGAAGGATTTCCAATTATTGTTGCCCTAGATAACTTTTGCATAAACCTGCATTTTACTTTCATTCTGTTTGTATTTATTTTGCAATATTTGTATCGTTATTATTCCAGGAAGTTAAAATTGAGTTTGATGTCTTATAAAATATTTAATGAGTTGATTGCTGTTTGAAATTAAATTTTATCAAATATAAATTTTATATTGGTGTTAGTTTATGAGGACAAATATGTTTAATATTTTTAATGTAAAATAAAAATGTTATAACATGTTTTCCAATAAAAATATTATATTAAACCAACAATATGTTCATATACCACCGATTTTCTCAAATTTAACAGTTTGGGTAGGTAATGAGAAACTGCCTTAAGGCAATATGCCCGCCCATGCATATGTTTGTAAACTGTATGTGTACACACGGTTTTTCAGAACCAGACTGCGGAACTTCAAAGGAACATTCCTTATGGTAAGCTGCAAAAAAAATCCTGATAAAATTTTTCCAAAAAGTTGTTTTCAATTTATTTTTTTTATGATCTCAAAACGGAATAAATCTTTATTTTCACGGGCTAGCGTTCCTTTCGCAATATTTTAAGAATGCAAATATGCTCAAAGGATTGTTATAAAGTAATGGATTTTATACGTACTTCGGATTTATGGAGCTTACATTTCGTAATATTATATAACACTGCTCCTAATTATTTAGATTGTTTGTACTAATTAATCTTTCACGAGTAAGCATAAAAATAATATGTTTACTTTCTTTAAATTACACGACATATATTCAAAATTTTAAGCTGAAACATAAAGTTTTCCTTTAAGGTAACTAATTAAAAGTTTGCAATAAACATTTTATTGCTCTAGCAAAACGCTTCGTTCTACTTGAGAAGAGCTTACGTAATGAAAAACTAAAGGAAATTTCTTCAGGTTTCTGGCTCAAGTTGGTAACTACAAATTATAAAAAAAGGTCAGTTTTTCATAACTGGCATAAAATAATCTGTGTTTAAAAAGTAAAAAAATAATTTCGCAATTTAAAAAATACAATAAATCGTACCTTTAGGACGAAAACGACACAACTAAAAAATTAACTTTTTGGGAAATTGCAAAAAAAAAAAAATGTAAATTGTGACCCCTTCGTATTCTTTTGTCGATTTTTTCGTATTTTTCGAAGTAAGCACAAAATTTGAGTTAAAAATTATACCGAAGGCTTTCAGCTATGAATCTATGAAAAAAAGCGCAATGAAAATAAATTATTACAAGTTTAAATAAGACATTTATTTAATGAGTCATTGTAAGATTAAAAAAAAACAAACAAAAGCTCTTTGATAAATAAGGTAATGACATAATTTTTATAAGTTAGATCCGGTCACCCGACACGTGTTTTCATTTATTCACAAAATGACATGAACTTTAATAAGTCACTAAGATTATCGATAATTTAAATAATAAAATGACATTAAATTAAATAAGTGACTAATATTATTCAAACAAAAAAAAACAAAAAGCTAAAATGATCGTTTTAATCTTAAAGTATATATATATATATATACTCTAAGGTTTTAATAGTTAAAAAAATAAAATACACATGCCATTTGTATCGGAATAAAATTGATTCAACCGGCTTTTGGTCACTATATGTTTGTCTGCATTGCGTCCTTCACACGGCAATTTGAAAACAATACTAGTTGCGTCGTTTCCGTACTGACCCGGAATCTAAATTTTCCGAGTAATAAAGAGACAGATGAAACGGTTTTGTCCTATTCTCATCCGAATGCTGCGTTTTTTTGAAATGCAGAAAGATGGATAATGTTCATTGAAGTCGTTTTATGATCTTGACTCATTTTAGGTTTTTTTTAGTTAAGCCGTTTTTTTATTTATTAAAACACTAAATTCATATTTTTCAAAATGGCACAAAAAACACTCAGATAAAATTTGCTCGTACTGGGAGTAGGCTCAGAATATGAAGGGTCGGCAAGACAGAATTATTTTTCGTTAGTTTTCGTCCTAAAGGTGCGAAATATTTTTTTAAGAATATTAAACTAGCGGTTTTATTTGAATTGTTGAATTGGGATGAGCTTTTAACTTTAAGGGGAAAACATCTCATAACTAGCAAAACGTGAGTTACCAATTTGAGCAAGAAACCCGACGCTTTATTCTGTAACCCTTTAGGACAAAAATATCATTGGATACATTTTTACTACTAATGACAGAAATGATATTCGGTTACTCCGTTTTATTTAAGGCCAGATTTAACATAGAGTAAAATCTTTACATATATGTAAATATAAATATATTTTGCGCCACAACAGGCCAAGACGCCCAATCACAGTGGTGGATTACAGCACAGAACACCCAAGCTTGAGAAAAATCACATTATTATTTTTTGTTCTCACCGGGAATCGGAAATCGAATATTATTGATACCATATTCAGATTCACGAAATTTGGCAGCTGGCACCCTTTAATAATTACAGTTCTTCCTATAATTTCCTAAAAATTGAATCGGTCATTTAAAAAACCCAACAAGTTAGATTTTCGGTGAATTTGACTTTGTTTGCACTTCATTCTGTTCCAAAAAAAAAATTTTTTTACAAAAAAATAAACGTAAATAATGAACGAATGCGATATGGGTTTCCTTTTTATTTATTTAAGATCTAAACATTTTTTTTGAAATATGTAAAAATAGTTTTCTGAAAAATTTAGACTAACTGACTAATTGGGTTTTTCAAATGACCGATTCATTAATGTAGTTTGATTATCATCAAGCTTAAAAGGACAATAAGCCATGTTTAATTTCCAGAACCAAGGAACTATGGTTGTTATTTCTACTAATGATGTTACTACGTGGCGTAATATTTTTCAATCGATTCATTAAACTAAAATGAATTTTTTAAAGATTTATTTTTTCATCTCAATAATTGATCTCTCAGGATTTTTTTCCTTCCATGCAAGAGGTCTCTGGTTCAATTCTTTACTTGGTTGACATGAAATCGGTAGTCAAATGTCAGAAGGGACTATTTGTTATTTGTTTTTCAGTTTTTTAGTTTTCAAGAGCTTAAGTAAATACATACAAAAAAGAAAAAATAGACAGCATCATTTAAAATGGTAACTTATTATTGAAAAGTTACACCAAAATATTTTAGTTTGCCTTGAAGTTGAGTATTATTTTAGCTTTCTTGAACGTTTTCGAAAATTACAGATGGTTCCTCCTGCCATCTGACTACCAAAATATTGATATAAATATGCGTTTATACAGTTCCTGGACTGGCACCTGAAGCGTAAGACTCGTCATCTCACCTGCATGTAACAAAAATGATCAAGATAAATTGTTTGCGTATACCGATTCAGTGCCTTATTCACCGTTGGGTGCGGGAATGGTCATATTTTGACCCGAGTTTGAATCTCATCAGTGATCAGTGAGTCTACGTCACACGACGGGTCCACAACTCGGTTGAAAATAATGTAAATAAATTAATATAAGATTTATATGATTCAGATTCTCAAGTAACAACACTCATTACATTACAAAAAAATAGGTATAGTAACATATTACAACAGAGATGAAGAACATTTTAGTGAGGGTGATATAGAAGTCTAGGCATCTACAGGGCTTATGACTTGTCATTGACTGGTTTAAGTGGCCACTTTATACAATGTGTAACATTCACCATTCAGCCCATATTTGAACATCTATATTCCTTCAATTCTTTCATCTGTTTGAATAGACTCACCCGGAAACCAATGCTCACTGTCGCTTTACTTACTATCGTCTTAACAAAGTAAATAACGAAATTAGTAAAACATCCGAAAAACTGAATACCTACCTAGCATGGATGTCCAATTGCTGACAGTGAGAAAAATAAAAATGACCTCAATTTCACATTCGGAAGTTAAGAGAATACTATGGACAAATACTAAAAAACTCTACTCTGTAGCACTAAATATGCACAACACTCTTTCCTCTATCGTTCTTGCTCTGACTATAATGTTTTTTCTCATCTATTGATATATTTAACAAGCCCTTAATTTATTTAAAAATAAATTAAGACTGATTCTTTCTGGCTGCGATACGATCCCACTTGCTGTTTAATGATGCTTACACTTACACACACCTGAACACTTACTCCCACATACACACCTATACACTTACTCTCATACACTTAAACACACCCTTTTGTTATACCGCAATTTAATATGCATGCTTTTTGTTTAGAAACTTCGCTGGTCTGTCCTTAAAACGTATTTTTTTAATGTTATTATATCACTTTCGTTTGTTTGTTTCAGTAAAATAAAAAATAAAAAAGAAGTAGCACCCTTAGATACCAGTAAAGATCAGTTCAGGTAATTCCATTACTGACTTTGCGCTATATATTTTCATATATTTATTTATTTTTATTTTCTTATATATTAAAAAAAAAAAAAAAAAAAATTTAAAAAATAGCAGGGAGTGGTTAATTTAGTAATTATTGCTTATTAAAATGAAATTTTAGTTCGTTTTTTCTAATCCCATTTTTTTTTGCACCACAACAGGCCAGGAGGCCCAATTACAGTGGTGAATTACATTACAAAACAACCAGGCTTGAGAAAAATCACATTTTTAATTTTTGTGTTCTCACCGGGAATCGAACCCGGAACCTTCCGTGCGTGAGTCAAGCGTCTTGACCACTACACCACGGAGGCCGCCAATATTATTCAACATAAAATTTTACGCTTTTGTTGGAAGCAGGCATGAACATGCAAATTTTATATGTTTCTCATATTATGAAAGTCACGCAGTAAAATTGAAAAAGGCAAAAATAAAATATTAAACTGTCTACTGTACAGAAACAATTACCAAATTATTAATTACAATGAAACGAGAAGACATTTAAAGATAGACTCCACGGATAATAGACGACTTGTCTTTAGTAGACGACAGTTAGATTGACTTAATGTTTTTATTCAAGCTTTTAAATGGTGTTACTGACTGCCTTAATTTACTTAGTTTAATTAATTTTCATGTACCTCTTCAACGTACCCGTCACACCAAATTATTCTACTAGGCTGACGCAAAGACTAATGTAGCAAAAAATTCACGCATACATAGCATTTGCAATTTGTATAATAACATTATTTGAGCTAATGCGAGCGAAATATTCAACTCAAATAATGATAAATTCAAAAATGAAATTAAAAGGAAAAGCATTATCCTTGTTCGCGAGTAATGATTAATAGTAGTAGTAAATAGTAGTAAAGTAAATACTATTTTTCGTTTTAAACTTACATAGGAATATATCGGCGCTGTTCAGGCAAAAGTCACTAACCATAAAAATTATAGTTTTTAGTTGAATATGCTTTTCGAAGCGTAAAATTATGTTCTTAAGAAGTCAAACATCACCAATCGTCACGACTTGGTTAGAAAAAAGTTGCGTAAATCCAAATTATTTGTATTTTTACTATGTGACTTTATACAAAACAAACAAACCATCATGCCGTTTCCCCGTAGGAGTGCAGAGAGGATAGAACCTTAAATCACTCTGTCTTTGCATGCAGACCTCGCTTCCTCTACATTCATACATCTTCTCATGCACTCACGCCGATTATTCCTACTCTTGACATGTTCGTCTTCAAGTATTTGATGGACTTGATCGTGCCATGTCTTTCTCGGTCTTCCTCGATTTCTGGATCCATCGACATTCGCATAAGTCGTTCTTTCGCTGGCCATTTGCTTTACATTTTCCAACCCAACGCAGCACTCCTTTCTTGATTCTGTCGATAATGCGTGTCTCAGCCTCAAATAGTTCGCGAATCTCGACATTTGTGCACCTATCGTACATTGTTCTACCACACAACCGCCTGAAAGATCGAATTCGACAACATTAGCCTACTTTCATCGTTATTTTTCCAAGTCCATACTACTCTCGCATACATTATGCATACATACATATTTGCCTCCTGCGACAAACATTTGTTTGCCAAGGTAGATTTCAGTGCACCGTTCACCCTATTTCCGGCACTTACCCTCCTTTCAATATCTTTCTCAATTTTGCCATCCGACTTTATACTACTATACTTATTTATTGATTTAAAGTGAATAAGTACTTTGGTGGACTTATTGCCAAAAGCAACATATTCCAGCTAACTAAACCATCTATTAAAACACGTTAAAAATATTTCTTTGATTAGCATTAATTTTTAATCACATTATAACGATAATTTCTAATATTTACTTCCTTTCACTAACTATTTTGCTTTCTTTTTAAATGGCAGTTTTTAATTTTTTGCTTCGCTTGTTATATTCAGGGCTTTTATTTACTTCAAAAGATATATTCATTCTTATTACTCTTGTGAGGATTTGGTCGGATAATCGACTGTGGCCTTGTTAACTCATTCAGGAGGAGCCAGACTATTGACAGACATCAGCAGACCTTCTGTTCCATTTTGAGAGTGTTCGACATTTTGTGTCCTATTCTTATTTATTTCGAAAGTTACCTTTACAATTTTTACCATGTATGCTATTACCTCACGCGATAAGTCCCTATGACTAATTACTTTAACGGTATCTTCTAAATCCTCATCCAGACATCTACATTGCTTTGAAGCTGAAAATGGGACAATGCTTCAACAAATGAGGGACATCTTAGAGTGTCTCCTCATCACATGAATAACTTTTGATTTCTAAGAGCATAAAACGGTGAAGATAGTGCATAAAAACACCGTGGCTCTTTTGACTTGCATTGTCCAGATTATAATAAGCAAAAACCACTAAAATAAATTTTAGCCACCTCGTCTCACTAAACACCATTCAGATATTTTTTAATGTATCAGACGGAAAAAGTTACCAATAGAATTGATTGAAAATACATGAATGAGTTTTTTTGTGTGCGTAAAACCTCCAAAACACAAAAATCTCCAAATTGCGATTTCTCAAAACGATGTTTTTTGGGCTAGTGATTTTTTTCTGAACGGTGACGATATGTACAAACATGTATTCTTTGTTTTTCAAATTCGATTCTTTTATAATACAATTTACGACAGATTACATATATTATAAATTATATATTTTAAATATTTTTAGTCAAGTAAAAAGTATTTATTATATTATAACTGTGTTATTGTGTATATTTATTAAAATTTTTTTGAAACACAACTTCGTTTTCTTCTGTCACTCCAACTAAAGAAGGAGATCCCTTCATTAAAAAAAATCAAAAATTCTTCATACGTACTTTTTTTTTCCTCATCATACCTTTTCCACACCTAATGGTGCATAGGGCACTACATTGGTGCACCAATAGCAGCGTATCTTGATCATTTTTGTTACATAAAGGTAAGATAATCTGTCTTACGCTTCAGGTACCCGTCCAGGGACTATGAAATATTCCAGTGTAAAAAAACACTTTTTAAAAGAATATTTCATTTCTATGTTTTCAAAAATATTTAATAATTTGCTAAATATAACACGACGTACAGTACCGCCGCCAAAGGGATGTTTTAGCACAGTATATTAAGAGTTGAAAGGGTGCCTAGTTACCGTTAGCAAAAATATTAGAATTTCATTGACAAAGGTAGGCGGGTGCCTACAAAATCTGTCAAGCTATAAAAAACAAGTATGTATTGAGATAAACACGGAACGTGAAATCGGAAAAGGGAATGAGAAATCGCGGGAAATGATAATAGACGAATAAAAGGCGAGCTTTTTCCCGCCTTTAATGCCATCTCCAATCGGCAGTTCGGATTTTCGTATTACAGTCAAATAATTTAAAATTTGAACCCCCACCCTTTTCTGGACGTTTATTGTTGTAGATGCCATTGTTTTTACCTAGAAAATCATAAATATTTTTTTGGTAAAGTAAAATAATTATTAATGTTTAATACGTATTGTTTATATTAGAAATCTGAATTCGTCAGCCTCGTGGTGTAATTGTCAACGCGTTTACCTACCTTACCACGCAAGAGTTTTCGGGTTCGGTTCCCGACATGCTTGATACGAAATATTTATTTATAAAAAGGTGTTTTCACACTAGAATATTTCATAGTTTCTGAACTGGTAACTGAAGAGTAAGACTGATCATCTTACCTTCATGAAACAAAAATGATCAAGGTACGCTGCGATTGGTGAAGCAATGCTGTGTCCTATGCATCATTGGGTGCGGAAAGGGAGTGATGATGATTATGAATAAAACAAAAAATTCATAAAGCACTCTTTCAGATGTTTCAGAAAGATTTGAAACTAAAGGCTCCCTGATCGTTATTCAATTTACAAATGACTTCGGAAAGCGAACATTAAATTGCGTTATTCAAAGGCTGTTCAATGATCTCTCATCAGCCATCATTCACTTGAAAGATCTGAAATGAATTTTTTTTTTACTAAAGGTGATTAGTTCCTTGACCCTTGAGGTGACTAAGACCCTTGAGGTGATTTTCACAAAAATGGCGCTATATAAATTATCCAAACATTATTATTATTATTATCTCCTAAATTTTTTGTAGTGCTTGTTAACACTTTAAACACCGGCCAAATACACATGAATTTCACCCACATAAATAAAGGTTTCAGCTCTTTAACTTCACAAACATTAACAAATGAAAGAATCGAAGGAATATAGATGTTCAAATATGGCCAGAATGGTGAATGTTACACCATGTGTAAAGTGGCCACTTAAACAATCCAATGACAGGTCATAAGCCCCGTAGATGCCTGGACCTTTATATTGCCTTCTCTAAAAAGTTTTTCATCTCTGTTGTAATCTGTTAGTTATTTATTTCTAGAATAATCATGTTTGTTAAAGCGAATTATTCTACCAAATCTCAAAAGGAACACTCCCACACTACCAGAAGTCAAACTAAAGGATAGGTCATGGGGTCTACCACAAACTCTGGATTCGGGCAAAGAAATTTCAGGTTTCTGGGCCTCAAAATATTCAATATGTTACATTTCAAAACCATGACCGGAATTCAATTAAATAAATTTGTAATTATATGGTTACTGGATTTAGGTAGAGAAAAATCGGAAAACCTACTAAAACCTATTCTTAAACAATAAATGGTGTATATATTGTATAACTTTAAAATACATTAACTAGTAGGTAGTCATGTTGTTGTTTATTTTTGCATAAAAATGTCTGCCTTTAAACAGGTTGTACCTAGTTTGGCAGACTAGACATAACTCAGAGAAATCTATTACATAAGTATGTACATATCTAGTAGATAAAGAATTTTTAATTTTTGTTAATAAAATATTATTATCATAATATAAAAATTAAACTAGAGGTTTAATTACCATTCACCATCTCTAAAAAGTTCAATATATATGAACAATACCCTACATTAAATTTATCCGATACGTGGGAATAACTATTGCCGAGTTTCTGGAGTCTATGTAATACGGCATTACAAGTATATACTGTCCGTGAATCGTTGCCATAAAATGGTGGCACCTGTCTAGTAATTCTTTCAGGCACCCTGGATATGCGATGGGCGAGCAGTTTGATGAATAGGTATTTCAATATAGTTTTATGTCACTCTGTCGCAGACGCCTTCCCGAATACTGTACATCGGACTAAATATGCCTAGCTAATCGGTAAAATTAGGGTCTCGTATTCCCGTTTTTCGCGCCCCAAAACCGAACCGATTTTAATTTTATAAAGAAAGAAATTTTTTGTGTCGTCGTGTTTTGCATTTTTCAAAGAAAGTTACCATGTTTGTAAACTGTGCGACCGAAGACGGTAGATAAAACTAGGCGCTTTTAAGGTTTTTTGGATAGTTTTTGGATAGATAAAATTAAAAAAACAGACGGATAATTAAACTAGGCCGGATAGAATGAACGGAACTTGAATGTCCTAATATAAAATAAATTTTCATAACGGTTTTTTCTAATACATATAGGTATATTGGAACGAGCCGTGTTTGCTGATATCATTATATAATCAGCAAACACGGCTCGTTCCAATATACCTATATGTATTGGAAAAAACCGTTTTGAAAATTTATTTTATATTAGGACATTCAAGTTCCGTTCATTCTATCCGGCCTAGTTTAATTATCCGTCTGTTTTTTTAATTTTATATATCCAAAAAGTATCCAAAAAACCTTAAAAGCGCCTAGTTTTAATTTCTATCTTAATTTCTAAACTATATGAAGTTCAATAGGTGCGAAGGTTTTCACGGTCACTGTTATCAATATTATGTATCTTTTTTGGGTGATACCGTGTATGTTGGATTTGATCCGACGTTTCGGCTACCATTGCAGGAGCCATCTTAAATAGTATAAATTATAAAACAGTATAAATTACTAGTACATAAACATAATTATTCTTTCCTACAAAACTAGAAATGTGCCTACTGCTGACTGTGACACGGTACAAATTACTAGTACATAAACACATACATTTCTTTATAAAACACACAGTTTTCCCTGAAGATGGCTCTTGCAATGGTAGCCGAAACGTCGGATCAAATCCAACATACACGGTATCACCCAAAAAAGATACATTATATGAAGTTCGTTTATTTTCATGCCCTTTCATGGATAGTATTCCGAATCTTCTCCCCAGGAGAGTGATTAATTTAGGGATTTTTAATTTTTCTATTCGTTTACACTTTGCTTCGTATCTGGCCACACCGATGATTAAACGTCAAATAAGTAAAAACACGTGAAACCAAAAATGATGATTTTCATTAAGAACATTATAGCGACCTTGAGCATTACCCAATTAGATTGAATTGACCAAACCATTTTAGTTTTTTTCCGTTTTTTACACAGTTTTATAGATCATTTGAAGTTTAATAATCAGTGTGGCCGATATGTGAAATAAAGTATCATCGTTAAAAAAATTTCCACTCTCTAGGGGGTAGAAAAGATTCAGAATACCACACCAAAGATGTTTTTCTGTTTCGTTGATCATCAGTGCAGACAATGGACACTGTAACAACACAACAACGCAGAAAAACATCAAAACCAAAAAATTCCCGACCATTATGATGAAAAGATAAAAACAAGTAATTTTGTAATTTATTCGTAATTTTTAATTAATTTATTTATAAACGGGTAAAAGAACCCTTTTTAAAAATTAAATTAAATTATTATTTTATTTTTGGACTTTATGAACATGTTCAGTACTTACAACCGATAAACTTAAATATCTTGGTGTTTACATAGACCAAAACTTTAAAATGGAAAGACCATATCAGTGAAATAGTTAAACGAATTAGAAAATGCATATACATATTTATTAGATTAAGAAATATTTTTAAAATCAATCAGTTAGATCAATAAGTAATTTTAAAGAAACCCTCAACATTCAATATGGAAAGTATATTTAAAATATTTAAGGTTCATACAGTAGACACTCTTTATAAAATAAATTCTATAATACAAATGTATAAAAAAGAAAAAATAAAAGAATTTGAAATGAATAAGTCTCTCAGATACCAACATAATATTAAAATTCCTAAATTCCATACAAGTCATGGTCAAAATAGCTTTGTATTCAAAGGTGTAAAAATTTATAATAATCTTCCTAATGAACTAAAAACTACTAAAAATAATGTATCAATAAATAAATTTAAAGTTAATCTAAAGAAATTGTTTGAACTAGTGTGAAAACAACATTAAATTTTAATTAGTATGAATGTATTATTGGTTTATGTTTTTTCTTTCTATATGCTATTTTTTAATTTTTCTTTTCGTGTACTCGTATTTAAAATTATATAAACTCTTAATTATAAACAACTAAAACAGTGTAAGTCACTTTCCAAGCACAAAAGTTAGTCTCTTTTTTTGAGAGTTACAATGATAACATTTACAAGATGTGTAAAAGTAGAAATGTTCAGAATTTTACAAAAACATATACATTTTATGAAATTTATGAATAAAAAAACATAAAAAAACTTATTAAGCCTATTTTGCAATGGTAAATACATTTCTTTATAATATATACGGGTACGATAAAAAAAATGGTCAGATAAAACTTACCGGAAGCCGCAACCCTGTTATTGTTGTTTCCCCTAAGTCGCATTATCCACAGCATGATTCTGGAGTGGTCGAAGCCTTTCCAAATCCTGAAAAATGAGAAAAGTTTGTTGATTAAATACTTTTTTAAACGACATAATGTTATTTCAGAAATGGTATTAATAAGTATCTCCAAAAAATTCCATAGTCAGTCTACTGATAAAACTTCAGAGTAATAATTTTCTAGATAAGCCCTTAAGCTCTATTGCATAGAACAAAAGTGTCCCAAATGTTTGGTTGGGTTTTAGTTTGGTTTTTAGTTTAACAACAAACGTGTAATGGATGGGATGAAATAACCATTATTATTAACCACGCGATAAACGTAGCTTTATTCGATACTATTTTAATAAAATACTTGTTCTAAAGTTCATAAACAATACCACAATGACATTCAGCAGTAATTGTCAACACTGAGCATTGGCCGATTCTTTTTTAAATGAATAATGCCAAAACCAGCCACTTCGAACGCCACATGTCCTATGTGATGCATAATATGTCAACGGTATTTATTTATTTATTTATTATATATGTACGGCCTAAGACAATTACATAAATGAAACATAAATGCAAGAAACTGAACAAAAAGAACATAAAACTATTTAGCAAAGACAAACAAGGACAAAACAATAATAGTATACAATATATTTAAAAAAACGAAAGACCAAAAATTTTGAGCTAAACCATGCCAATCTAACTTCATCCCACACTGTTTAGTCGCGAAGAGATCTACGAAAAGCCGGAAGATCTATCCCAAAAAATTCCAAGTCGTGTGATGAATTGACTAATCTACACATTCTGGACATTGGGGCATAAAAACCAAAGTTGCTCTTAGAAGATTTTATAAATAGCAGATTTTGACTTCTGGTGACACGGTTGAGAACATGAAAAGAAATTGATTGCTACAGAGATGGGACATCACTTAAAGCATTAAGTAATTTGAAAATGCATATAAGGTCCATCTCAGTTCTACGTATCCTATCAAAGAAAAATTGTCCTTTGGAAATAATGCTCGAAATACTAGTTTCCAAATAGAAAATCTTAATAAAAAACATTTGTAATCTGTCTGCTTCTTTTAGTACTAAAAAAAGTGTTGTGGATTTAAGACGTAAAATATAGTATACTTTTTTGTATAGAAGAATAAGCTGAAGTAATCGGCTAGTTTCACCCTTCACTCATAACGGGCTGTACGCTGCGCTGGGCGCACTTTATAGATCTTTTTTTGTAGGAAGATATAAACGGTGGTGGAGATTTATTACACTCACATTTATTATACTTAACAATTGTTTTATTTATTTTCCCATAAACATATTTACTATAAAACATTATTATCGAAAGTCAAATATAATGGTAGGCTGTGCATAATCGCTTATTTCGACGATTCGCCCCTGGTACTTATGGCCCGTTGTATTGCTGTAATATGCATCTTACTTCGCGTTCAATAATCATAGAATGGTTTTCCTCGGTATGGGTGACTGTATTAGGTTATTATTCTAAGGAAAAAACCCTCTAAATGTATTATTGGTTATTCTTAAAAAAATCTATTTGTTTGGCTCAACAAAAGTCTTTTCCGATCTTTTTTATTTATATTTTGGACATGATACATATGCATTAAACCATTTTAGTTCTATTTTATTGTTTTAATAGATGAGATTTTGAAGAAAAAATTGGTAAATGGATTTAACGGCTTGAACCAGAAAACATTTTATAAAAAGTACTTTTATCGGATTTTTATACATGTCAACTTTAAAACTTAACCTCGGAGGATTTAAATATTTTTATTTTATTGATAAATATTAACATACAAACATACATATTTTTATATATTAAAGAAACGAGAAACAAGAGAAAGGAAAAAAAAACATTTAACAATTGAAATACAAAGACTATTTTCACATTTGCCATAGAAAAATATCACGTACGATGAACACCAATAAAACTATATGAAATGGATTTAAAATAATTAATTTTATTTTTAAAATCAATATGGATATTTTGGAGAAATGTTTTTATACGTAAATTTAAGAAATATTTTTTTAAAAATACATCACTAGAAAAAAGCGTCATTTTTTTCCTTCATAGTTGTGGCGTCAAGATTTGTGACAATGTCCTAAACAAATTTTAATGGTCAGAAACAAATAAACAGAACCGTGACGTATTATGGGCGTGGCCAATGAAATAGCCGTTTTTGAGAGAATTTAAAATTACAAATTAAAAAAAAAATATATGCTACTAATAAGTAACAAAAAAAAATTTTTTACTATACCGCATTTCATAGACATTTTTATTTTAAAAATGAAAAAAAAAACGTGTTGTTTCCCTATTTACAATTTGTCACCCAACTAGACAATAGTCTATTTTAAGGCTAATAAATTGTGAATTTACGGGTTTGTAATGGAACATATTAATATTAATGGTAGGTATACAAAAAATAATAATACACTTAGTATCCGGGAGAAATTAGAAATACATTTAATGTTGGATTCACTGCATGGCCTAGAGTGTTTTTTTTTTGCTAGTCCTGTGCAGCAATCCACTTGGTTATATTAACTTTAAACGTATTTAAGCTGTTTATGATTTTCAAAGAACTGGCCAACTGACTAGACACTAGACACTCTCGGTACAATAATACTATATTGCCTTTCGGCGAAGCTCATTCTTGCAGCAGGTGTTACATTTTTTTTTTCAGCTAGAGCAAAATGTTTTGCAAAAAGTAGAGAAATAGGGTGCAGAAGCGGGCGTCGGCGTCGGTTCATTATTTTCAAAATGTATTTTTGCACCACCGTTAAGGCTTCTTTTCTGGTTTTGGTAGCTCCTCCCTAGCTCAATATTCCGTATGTTAATGTGGACCGTTCAAGAGAAAAATAAATGAATATTAGTTTCCTATAATCAGTGGCGTTCGGAATTCCTCGAAGGCATAACCCAGTTTTCCTTTTTTCTAAGAAACATGCTATATGATAAGACCAGTCAAGTCTGCTATCAATAATAATATCATTTATCCGTCGATAAATCAAAAATGACATATAACTGTATTTTTAACTGGTTTCCTCAAATTTTGTCATTTAGAGTGTCGAGTTAGAGATACCCATTAATGACACTCTAAATAACAATTTTCAGAGCCTTAGGATTTCGCTTTTCTCCAGGAAGGTTAATATTGGCGTTTGTTTTCTAAAATTTTCGAGTAGGTACACAAAGTAAAATACGTAAGTAAACGCTGAAAATAATATTATATTTAAATGAAAAAGATATATTTTATGAAAAAGAGGTATTTCAGCAGCAAGGATATTAAAAATGAACATTAATAACTGAAAGTTGTTTACGGAAATAAATTATGTACTTCTTCTTCTATTAACCCTTTCAATATAAAAAACTCCTGAAATTGAAAATAAAATTATTATTGACAATATTTTAAGTACATTCAAACGTTTATAGACTGGAGATATACTGGAGTTCTCCCCCCTTAAAATTTCTATCTACTGTTTTTAGAGTAAACATTCTTATTGCGATAAAATAAAATTAAGCTGAATGAAATGAAAATGAGCTGTAAAAATTGCCCTGCCTTTTCTTGTTTTGCTTATCTACAATTAAACCTAATACAATCTTTTTTTCTCCTAAAATTGTTATGTAGTATTATTAACCTACTTGTATGTAGTATTGTATCTTTATAACTACGAAGCATTATATTGTTATTTGATACTTCATTCTTATTATTATTGTTTTTTTTTATTTCAGTACCTACACATTAGCTTGTTATTCAATATAACTGTTTAATTTGAATTTTATACCTATCCCTACAACGTTATATGTGTCTCTAGTTAGAAGCATTTTAGAGGAAATAACTCGATTTATATTGATAAAGTTAAATCGAATCGAGCAAATTTTTTGAGAACACTAGCCTACAGGTCCGAGAAAAATCGTAACCTACGCAGTTAAAAGAGATCACCTAATTTTTTTTTAATGGACAGCCGTGGTATATGAGACCAAACGTATAGACCTTACCTGGTTAAACAAAATTCTTAATTATCACGTTGAGACTTCACTCATTAGCAATAATTACTTACACGCTAATATTATTACGTTGTCTTCTTTAGAAATATATTATTTATTAATAATACTTTGTTTTTTCTGGATTGTTATTCTATTGCATCATATGCTATTATAATTTAATTCATTTTACTATGTATTTTCTATTGTTAATTATGATGGCTTAATACGGGCACAGCCTAAAAAGCCTTAATAAATTCATGAACATGTAAACAAGCGTAATTTTGAATGAATGAATAAATAATCCTGACACCTTTAGAGTTGAGTGATTTTCCCCGAATACAGGATAATATCTGTGCTGATTCGAAAAGGGGGCACAAATCGGGTTTTCTGCTTAATTGAGTTATTAATATAATTTGATGCTTCATTTACAGACACATAAGTAATATAAAGAAAAGTAAAAAAAAATCCTCATCATAATGATATAAAAGCGATTTTACATATGGCCTAAGTCGATATTTGTAAAATAGGATCAAAGAAAATAGACCTGACTCGAGAAGGCACTTCTTACAAATATTTTGATCAAATTTGTAACATGGAATAGGGACACTAGTCGACTTGCGCCCGCAGTGCAACGCAATGCAACGCGGCGGCCTCCGTGGTGTAGTGGTCAAGACGCTTGACTCACGCACGGAAGGTTCCGGGTTCGATTCCTGGTGAGAACACAAAAATTAAAATGTGATTTTTCTCAAGCCTGGGTGCTCTGTGATGTAATTCACCACTGTAATTAGGCCTCCTGGCCTGTTGTGGTGCATAAAAAATATGTAAAAAAAATGTAAAAAATATTGAATGTGTTTAAAAAAAATAATTTTAATCTTTGATATTATAGAACGGCCCTAATTTTATCTCTGGTCGGTGTCGTTAAACCTGAAGTATATCAGTAAGAGCAGAGGAAAGATGAGAGAGTGAATGCAGTTGAAATGCGACCTCTTAGACGAATGTGTGGGAAATCAATGTAAGACAGGGTTACAAATGATGAAATCAGGCGAGAGTGTAAATCTGAGTCAGGTATAATTGATAAAATTAAGCAAGAGCCTCTGAAATGGTTTGGTCATGTAGAACGAATAGATGACAAAAAATGGTAAAACAGGTATATATGGCGATAACGAATGATAACGTGGGACGTGGAAAGACGTGGCATGATTAGATAAACCAAAGTCCGATCATGTCCAAAGCAGTCAGAAGCCAAGGGGGTGTATGACAAGATGTACGAATGTGGAAGAAGCTAAAAATGTATGACAGGACAGACGTGTGTGGCGTTCCATTCTCTCTGTCTACCCCTTCGGAAAATGGCGTGATGGTAGTAGTAGTAGTAATATAGTAAGACAGCAAAGGCCGGAACCCTCAGGAGAAAGTACCAATATCATTTGAGCCTCCAACATAGTTGAACGTTGAAGGTGAGCTTGAGAAGGAAAAGATAAGTAAACGTGTAAAAAAATAAGTGCTTAGTGGAAATATAACTCCAATTTGAGCAATAGCAAAGCTAAATTGTATCTATGGATTCAGGTCTAAGTGCACTTAGTGCCAAATCGATTGTAGTACGGAGTAAAAGATAACAAGGAAAAAGGGCACAAGTCGTAAATAAGTATAAATACGCGATATTTTCAAGAAATAATATGAAACCTCGTAGAAAATTTTATATTTAAATATATTCAAGCATTGAGGTTGAAAATTTTAAGTTAAATCTTTGGTAATTAATAAAAAACCAGTAGGACCTTAGCTGTCAATTAGTAAAACAGCCATACTGTAAAATTACACCGTACAGATTTATATGACCTTTTTCCATGTCAGCGCAGATTATGATCTCCCTCTCGTATGTGCAGTGAGTAGATTTTTAAGTGTAATTTATAAATAATTTATTTTATATTATCAAGTGATTTTTTTAAGTACCGCGAAACCGTCCAATATGCCATGGATGGATATTTTGCCCAAACAGTCTAATCTATGATCAACCTTTAAAAAAACATATTTCCATTTGATTTGGTACCAAATTTAGCGAAATCAAATGGAAATATGTTTTTTTAAAGGTTGATCATAGATTAGACTGTAGGGCAAAATATCCATCCAGGGAAAAATTGGACAGTTTCGCGGTAACCATTGTGCTTTTTTTATTAAATGATTTTTATTAAGAGTTAATATATAACTTAAATTTTCTTTTTCCAAAATGTTTTTTTTTACTGTTTTTAATTTTGTTTTCTTAAACTCGTGTTTCTTTAGATTTTATACTTTATTATTAATTTTATTTATTTATTATTTGTAACACATTGCATTTTGGGTGATGGGTCTAGTGTTATTCAAATCTTTTCACTGCTTAAAGGTCCGTTGTTCGAATCCCACTCTACCTCAAATTGATTTCTATTTTCTAATAGTGAGTTACGTTTAAAATGGCCCTCAAAATAAAATATTTGGATAAATCATAAGAACGCAAATATTTATTTCTTTAAAAAAAAAAGAAAACATCCATATAAATAAAACATCTGTCATGTAAAAGCCTTCTGGGCGTATATAGAAAACAAATAAATAATAAAATAATTTTTCTAGAGAGGGGTGAGATTTCATATTATCCATACGTTTTATGGATTTATAACCTTCTAGGAACTAGAGTCCCAATTGTAAATGTGCTCTATAGTTTCAAGACGTGTTTGGATACTTATTGTACAGCGCCCTTGAGGGGATTAAAAAATATGCCTTGTGTAAAATAATATTTATATTAAAAATGTTGAAATGTATGAGAACCAAATCACAAAACAATGTTTTAAAAATCCTTTGAGGCCTATTTTTCGGTCGTAAAAATTACAAATATTCATATATCAACTGTAAAACACAAACATCTCAATAAATAATGGAGTATTTTCATATGTTTCTCGTGCGGGCATTACAAGTATTTACATACATTATTCGCAGTACGGCGGCGGGTTCAATATTATTTTATTTGCCAGAGCTTATTTGATTTTGCGAGACGATCCGCTTACTGGAAAAAGACAGAAAGCAAATAATTCTAAATCTACAAATCTTTTGTTGACCTTTTTCAAACCCGTGCAGAAGATAAAAAGATTCTCGTGATAAGTTTTTCGAAATGCGTGTAGAAGCGAGGTGCGTGTAATCATCACATCAAATTTGCATTACCTGTCTGCACTCTCAGGATATGAGATAAAAGGAACAAAAGAAAGTAGTTGAATTATTAAAGGTATCCTCGTCATACTGTGTCACGTAAATATTTCCTGGAAATCTTCTTTATACCTTGCTGTCACTTAAAGGTGGTGCTGTCAATAGACAATATATCTTTGTTCTTTTATTAAAAAAATAATGATGACGTCTTCAATGACATATAGAGAAATTAATTGGAACGCGGGATATATATCTTCGAAACATTTTTTATTGATTATAATGTTGTGTATATTTTTTTGTATTGCTGTTGTTTTTCTGAATAAACAAAAAATAAATTAAAATTAAATAAAAAATCACAAAATGCAAAATTAAATGCATACACTCGTAGTTTTAATATAAAATATGTCTTTCTTTGGCCTTGATAATAGCTTTCACTTTTGTAGTCATATAAATTATCAGGTTAAGACAGCTTCTCAATTGCTGATTGTAAAACCAACACGATTTTCGTCACAAATCGTGTTGGTTTTTGTTGCGTAATTCATCTTAGACAGCCGTTTTATTCAAATGACCCAAAAGTTTTTGATTTAATTAATATAGTGCAGTAATCTAGTTTCATTTTTTCATTTCCGTGCCTGATGGTGCATAGAGCGCTGCATTGGTACACCAACCGCGTATCATGATATTTTTTTGTTACATTGTGGAGAGCAATACCAAAAGCCGTGTGGTTGGCAGAGCCGAACCCCGCTCTGATCCGCAACGCGGAATCCACTGCAACGTCAGATCGGACAAGATATTGAACATCGTGCACCGGAAGAACATAGTACATTTTGTCTTGACATTTCGCGCCGCTCACCACAGCTCTCCGCCCAGTGTTTGCTTTTGTAAATTCCTTTGTACAAAAATGTAAGGATGTAACTCGTGTGTATCTACTTAATAAATAACTTCAATTGTAATTCAATTTTATAACCAACATTGAAGTCCGAAAACGGACGCAGCAGCCTCCTTTAACGAGCGTCTTGGGGATGCGGCGGTGGACCTGGCTTGGACACGTGCTGCGCATGCCTCAGGTGAACCTTAACCCAAGTTGCCTCTTCTTTAAACCTGCAGGATCACGCCGTCCTGGAAGGCGATGACGATGACGATCTTTAGACTTCATTCGGCGGAATTAAGGGGCGCTGGAATGACATGGGAAGAAGCGAGAGTGCTGGCTGGCGATAGAGTCTCCTGGAGGCAACTGGTGATGTCCACATGCTCCACTTAGGAGCGGACGTGGAAAAGAAGAGAGAAAAGAAGTAATCTATCTTTCTCATTTAACCTCAAATCAATTTACGCGCACCCATCCATACAAATGAAAGTAAGATAATCAGTCTTACGCTTCAGGTACCAGTGGAGGACCTCAATTATGAACGCTATCTTCATCGGTATACATCGAGACGGTATACTTAACTTCTGTACTATCTATATCTTACATCGGTATGTTCTACCTACTTGCCATATCGACATCATATATACGACACAAACCAATAAATGATCGCAAAAATTAGTCCGCGTTCCTTACTTCATTAACATTTAAAATTGTTCTGATTTATATTTTAAATATGCTTCTGTGATAGAAAGTTTCCACTTCAAAGTGATTATAAACTTCAATAAATCCCAATTCAAGCATAAAAAGCGTGTTTGAATATTTATTTATATACACGGCACGCAGTTCCTTTTACCTTACAAATATACATATTAAAAAAATATATAAACACTTCAATATAATGTGATAAACATAAAAATCAAATTGAAAAGTATTTAGTTAAATAAATACTATAACACAGCAGTCTCGTATAAAAAACATATTTAAATATAAAAAAAATAATTGAACGTTAAATTAAATTAAATGAATTAAAAATTAAGTGTGCACATAAAATTTTAAAAGGAAAATAATTTGTGTATTTTTTTCTTTAAGGGGTACAAAATACTATTAAAATAATATTAAATACAATGCGTTTTTTTTAAAAATAGTATCTAATAATAATTACAGTTGAAGTAATTAAAAAAAATAAGTAAACACGTAAATATGATACACAATGGTACCCATACAAAAATAAACATAGACAGCACTATAATTAAAAAATGGTGAATTACCGTTCACCATCTTTTAAATGATTAAATAGAGTTGATTTATGTAAACTATACTTTATGTTAAAAATATCAGCAACGCCGGAATAGTTATTGCCGAGTACATAGAGTCGATTCAGAAAGGCATTATATGAGTTTATTGTTCGCGAATTGTTGCAACTAAACGGAGGTAGTTGACGAGTCTTTCGTCCAGGTACCTTGAAGCTAATGAGTGCTTATAGATTTGGGCAGTTCCATGCAAAGTTAACAATCTTAAATAAATTCAGTAAATTTATACATTTTTTTCTCTCAGGTAGTTTCGACAAGTTCAAAGTATTCAATAGAAAGTCATAGTCAATAAATTTATATCTGATTCCAAGTTTAAAGTTAACGTATTTAAAAAATATATTTTGAACTCTTTTAAGAGTATATAGGTAAACACTATAATACAGAGTCCATATAGTTGGGTTGTATTTAACTGGCTTTTAACAAAAGCTGTGTACATGAATTTAAAAGGAGCGATATTTTTTAAATCCCTTGATACTCGACAAATATAGCCTAGCATTTTTAGGAATTTATTGGCAATGTAGTTGTGACTGGCGAAAGACAGTTTTTGATCGAAAATGACACCTAGATCTCGCACTTCAGAAAAAAAATTAATTTATTGTTTGCAATAAGATAATCAAATAAGATAGGATTATTTATTCTGAAGAATTGCATGACTTGACATTTTTTATGTTTAGTTGAGGCTTGTTTGTCGAACACCACATAAACAATTTGTCAACATTTTTCTGTAGAGTTAAACAATCATAGACACTGTAAATTACTTTAAAAATCTTTATATCGTCAGCAAACAACAATACCTTTACATCATAGAATATGTCTATTACATCATTTACAAAGACAATGAACAGTATTGGACCCAAGTGGGATCCCTTAGGAACACCACCACCAAACCATATTTGCCGCAACAAATCGGTTTCTTAGAACAGGCATTTGCCCATATAGGAACCGATTGCAACATTAGGCGTATTAATATTTCTGGCTTGCCGACCCTTCATATACTGAGCCTACTCCTAGTACTAGCAGAATTTTGCCAGAGTGTTTTTTGTGCCATTTTGTAACATTGTATGTATAAACTAATAAATAAATAAATAAAAAAGAAGAAATGAGATTGAATGTCATAAATTTTTGCCGTCAGTATGTTACCAGTTAGATAACTTGTAAACCAATTTAGCATAGGTCCGCTAATACCTAGACTAGATAGATTATTCACAATAATTTTGAAACATACCTTTTAAAAGTCCTTGCTAAAATCGGTATAGATCGAATCAACCTGTTTTCGTATATGATTTTTATATGACTTTTAACCATTGCCAAAATGGTATGCTTAACGATTGTTTGCATTTATCTACTGAGGTAGTACTGAGCGATTACAAAAGCGATTCTCAATACGTTCTGTCAGAAAGATAGTAAAACAGATGGAAAAAATATAATAACTAAATTTATTTTTTACAGTGGTAACTTTCTAACGCCTAGATAGTCTTATATATTAATAGGACAGAACCTAGAGACATTATTTTTTGTATCTAGGTGTTCGTTTTATAAAACTGACAGTTATGACAGAATTTAATTCTACTTCAAAATTTACTTATTTCTCTTTCATATTTTAATAGGCTTTAAGAAAAAAGTGCCAACCTCAAAATGATTAAAATTTTTAATTAATCATAATTAAAGGAAAAATTGCTCGGTGAAACAACATTTTTAATGCGTAAATAAACGTATCGAGGAGTTCTAGACCCGTCGGCCTCGGTATAAACCGATGTACTTACATAAAAAATTTGATGGTGAGAAAAAGGTAGTATATTTTTGTGGTCGGTCGGGAGAATTTTATCTTCAACTTTGACGTCATACTGAAGCTTTGTCATTTTAGAGCGTAGCTTCCCCTTGTTTCATATCGATGTACCTACGATTTCCCGTAGGGTTGAAGTTCTTCATTAGAGAAATTAAACTATCAAAAGCATCATCCAATGTTATTCATTAATGTTTATGTTTTTCTAATACGAGTTTAATATTGAAGATGATTGTATGGAATAATTCGTTAAATTTTCTAAAGCATTTTTAAATGCTAAATCGTTCCGTCGAGTCACCATGAAAGCATTTATTCCTCCGTTTTGTGGAACTGATTTTAAAAGTGGACATTTTTAATGGAAAATGGTATTTCCGTTTAAAACTTCGAGTTCTTGAAGCCCCGGAATCCTTTCACGATTTTCAATAGATATCTTTTTCAGCAACAAAAGTGGTCCAAATCGGGTTTTCATTTATGTGACCCCTTTATTATTTGTACCTATTTTTCTAATATTGAGAAAATAATATAGCAACAACAGAAGACTGGTGAATATAACAGTGGTGCTGTGGGTTGTATCGTGTATTTACGATGTTGGTTCGAGACTCGAACCCCGTAATGTGGAAGTTCAGTTTTTTTGATATTTTTTAAATTTCTTATAAGTTATGTATTGTATTATTAGCGCAGTGAATTTTTGAGTTTGTAATTTTGTAATTACTCCGCGCGGGACGTCACAAGTTCATTTCGGTGAGTTGTGCTGACTGGTGAATTGGCTATTCGTAAATCGGAAATCTAAGCCACAAGGACGACGAAGACCTGAAAAGCCCAAAATGTGATGGATAGATTGCATCAGTGCAGCCGGAAGTGAGGGACTGGTGAAGAAGGGCAGCGGAACGCCAAGAGTGAGGGAAACTTCTGGATTCAGCCAAGACCCGTACGGGGCCGCCGAGCTTATGATGATGATGATGATGAAACCGGAAATGTATAAAAACCCTCTTTCATCATATTGAAGGACTATTGACTCCGTTCCAAGTGGCTCGTTTTTATTAAGAACATTTTTTTTTACTTTCACACTTTTTCAAAAAATTTCGCGGTGCGATTTAATCGTCTAATTTTTACCGCGCAAAAGAAAACATTTTTCATATGTCCAACTAGCTGAACGCGGCCAGGCTTCGCTGTGGCAAAAGAAAATAAAATATTGAAAATAGTCTAAGAGTATATATTTCCATATACTCTTAAGAAAATAGTAATGTAATTTTTCAGATATACTTCGATTTTTAAATCCTATCAAATTCTTTTTATTCTTAATTGTACGGAAAATTAAGTTTTGTAACTTTGGCTAAAATATGTAAAATGGCAGTACTGAATAGAACTGTCTTCCAGTACTTGTTAACTATGACAAATTATGTGTCAATTTAAAATGCATAGAATGTTCCGTTTCCGTCAGGACTTCCGAATAAAAAGTATATAGAAACACTCTTCTACTAAAATGCAATGTTCTGTTAAAAAATTGAGTCAATCCATGTTAAAAAATTGAGTCATTTTTCGAAATTTGCGGCCACAAACATACGGAACCTAATCTTTCATTACACTCGTTATTATATTATATTATACTCCTATAATAGATTTCCTGAGGTATTAAATTTCCTCATTAAGAAATCTTGTGGTGTTTTTTTATCAAAACAAAAGATTGCTTGGTTTTGACTACAATGCTTTATAATTATTATTTTTTTAAATTGGATTTTTGAATTACTAACTTCCCTTTTTATTTGTGACGTTACCCTAATTTGCCCTTTCCCCCTGGACGTTGTACTAGGAAAATTGCGATTTTTTCAATCAAGCATTCATGATTGGAGAGCTAATTTTTGGATGGCATAGGTATTTGTAAAAACATGCCAAATTTTGAACGATTTAAATAATCATTTTGTAGATTTCGTTCGATTCATTTGAAAATGTGATTAGAAAGGTCATACTGTGTTTTATTGTTTTGATTTTTAATTTTTTTCCAATATAATTTTTCAAGTAGTCAGGAAAGCCATCAAAGTGAAATTCATTGAAGGGTATTTTTGACTATCGTGCATAAAATAAATTCCGCCTTACGGTTTAATTAATGTAAACAAACAAAGCAGCATCACGCCTTTTCTCCGTAGGGGTAGGCAGAAGGTTAGAAAGCCATATAACTATGTATGTGCATATAAAACTCGCTGGCTCTACATTCATACATCTCATGTATGCCCGCTAATCTTTCTGACTTTTTACATGTACATTTACAAGTGAAATATTTTGAAGATTTGGTCATGCTATGATTTCTCGTTCATATTGAAAAAAAATGCTGACACTTTTTAAACAGTTTCATATAATAAGAGGGTCTCGATAGTCCAAACCCCAGCTAATCCGAACGCCTCTATAATTCAAACAACCCCCTACCTCTGTGAAGCCTCTGTAGCCCTGTAGTTTTGATTCTAAAGATGGCTTAACATTATACCTTAAAAATATGACAATTTGCACGATTAAAGTAAAGGTACTTTGATTTACAAAAAGCTTAATACCTTTCAAAATATCTGCTCGCTATAATACAAACGCTTCGTACATCCGAACAGGGTATACATTTTGGGTGTTCGGACTATCGAGGCCTTGCGGTACATATATTATTTTGTTTTGTTCTAACATCGAAAACACGGCTACCCGGAAATCGGGAATCTATCATAACGCTATAATTGGGAAATTTCAAGTTTATTTTTTACCTTTTTTAAGTAATAAAGGTCTCTGAAACATATATTTTTTTGCTAATTTGCAGAAACGGTGATTCCATTGGCCACGCCCTTAATACGTCACGATTTATGTTTATTTGTTCCTGCCATTGAATTTTTCGTAGGACAATTTCATGAATCTTGACGGCACAACAACCAAGGCCAAACATGTCGCATATTTTTATTGAATTTCTTTTTTACATTTATTTATGAAAACATTTTTCTGCAATATCCATATTGATTTTGAAAATACAATTAATTATTCAAAATCCATTTCATATATTTTTAACGGTAATCGTAGTACGTGATATTTCCCTATTGATTGGTTGCTGTTAATACGTGTTCACGTGAACCTGTGATAATATAAAGTAGTTCATTTTGATTAAAACTATTTTATAACTTTTTTGGTACATTTTCGAGAATCTTCAATTAAATTATTTTTTAAACATTTTTTATATCCTATTTCCCGTAGGACTGAATTTCCTCATTTTATGTTTGTTGTTTTTAGTTATTATATTACACATAGTGTAATGTTAACTTTCATGTCCGTTTTTTAAAAAATCAAAAAAAATTCTGGCCATCAAGCGAAATAAGTTAATGATGTTTGTTAAATTCTTACAAATATTTTTACTTTAATTTTTTCCGTCATTTCCTTTTTCGGGGTTTTTATTTGAGAGTAGCCGTCGAGTGGAATACACTCATGAAAGTATTTTATTTCGATTTTTGATAATTGTAATGTTATAATAAATGAATGGTTGACTGTACAGAGCTGCTTGGTTTAATAACAATACATGTGCCAGCCAGGATTTGTAGACGGTACCACCTGTTTCATGTACCAATAAGTAAAACATCGTATGTTAAAAATTCTTTTTTTCGTAGGACTTTTTCAATGTACAATACAAAATTTAAAAATATAGATTACACAAACATCACTCTGTCAGATTTAAAATTTACACTAAAAATGTATTATGTAACTTAGTAGACATTATAATAATAAATATGTACATCTCCCCTCCCCTCCTTATCCTCTCTTCAAGCATTCTTGTCCTTATCCCGCCCAATTGACAATAACTTAATGTTCTTAAAATAAATATTAAAAAAACCTTTGATTATTGAGTACATGAAAATAACATTTTTATATGTATAAATTGCATGTATTTATTTGAAATGTAATATATTTTCTTTACTAACTTTGTATACTATGTGGAAATCTGTTATTAGTTCTGAGTTTATACACTATATCTGTTTGTTTACTAAAAATATGTATGTAGAACTGTTGATTTCGCAAATAAAAATAAAATAAAATAAAATATAATTAAATGTATTATTATACTTACTTCATTTAGAAACTCTGGGTACCTTAGCGTACATATTTCAACGATTGAGAACCAGTGGTTTAAACCATCTATTTTAGTTTCCTTTTTGTTGTATTGGACGATCAAATAAATGCCACAGAGAATTCACTGTTATGAATTAATTGTATACATGTATTCACAAATGTTAAATTATATAACCTTGACTTCAATCGTACTTTCATTAACATGTAATCTCACACCAAACGCAAGAGATTGTTTCTTTTTGGGTGTGGTATTTCGTTTCTTTTATTAATTTGAACTTTTCGCTTTTACATAAAAAAATGTGTTCGTTTGTAAAACATTTGAAATAAAAAATAATTAAAAAAAACAATAAAAACAGAAAAGCCAATAAATAACAATTTGTACGCAAACAAGAGACAGAAAAAATACACAAGAATAACATTAAATGATATTTTACCGGTTGAAAAAATACAAAAAATAATAATAAAAGTTATTTTGAAAAAACCGTCTACTTTTCCCACTGTCCAATTATTGAAAAAAATTGAGGTTTTACTTTTAAAATTGCTATATAAAAAGAATTGTTTGCTTCAAATGCATAAAGATAAAATGAATAGTAGTATTTCTAGGTCTCAAAACGTAAGTACGCGACCTAGAACAGGTGGTAATATCTTAATTCCTAAATTAAAAACAACTACTGCATAACATCATTATACTTTCAGAGAAACATTTTTCTTTAATGATATGAACAAAGATAGTCAAAAGTACAGTCAGGAATACAATACATTTAAGAGAGAAGTAAAAAATTACATCTATAATTCTTCTTTATGTAACACTGATTGAAAACATCGTTTATTTCTTTTTTGTAATTTATTTATGTTGTTCTAAAAATATTATTGATTAAAATAAGATAATCTATTGTAAGACGTCACTCCCCATTATGTACACAAGAATTGTTGATTTCTTTTACGTAATGGGAAACGTTAATGTAAATATATGTATTTGATTAATGTAAAATTGTATCTAGTTGTAAAATTGTATTTTTATTTATTATTAATAAAAATTAAAAAAAAAAACTAAATTAATTAAATTTTAACATTAAGCACATACATTTAGAAAAAACCCACCAAAAATAAGATTGTGACTATTTAACAGAATATAGATACTTATAGGCTTAACACGTATAGGTAGATAAAACTAAATCTAAAAACATTTTTGAGTACAAATATTTTGAGTGTGTTAAACTTTCGAAGAACTAACTTTGTGATTTTCTATGTTTAATAATATACCTGCGTATTATATTATTTATTGTCCCGCATTTACTTTGTGGTAAAAAATACAAAGTGTTACATTTAAAATTTTATATCTCTGCCAATAAAATCTGTAATTACCTCATTTCGGTACTTGTCTAGACTTAATCAGACTCCGAACACACAATTTGTAAATCGAATTTTACTCTAAATTATCGAAGCCTCAAATTTAAAACAAATTTGGAACACGATTTTACCATTCGGTAGCATAGATAAGTGCGCGCGATGAATAATGTAAAGGGTCGCCTTGTCCATGAATATGTAGGTAGGAACTGCGCTGAGTTATCCCGGGATTCCCCTTCCCAAGTCCAGACACGTCGTATTTGGACGATCACCACTTATTCTGACACGTTTGGTCGCTAAATCCTTTATCTCCGACTTCCTCGAATGGGGCCATGTGCGATACTTTATAGTGTGGGCGGGAAACTCCTGACTAGGCTATGAGAAGTCTTTTGATGATTAAGTATTTATTTGTGCAACTTAAACCTACATACCTACCGAAAAAGTTACTGAAGTCAAATTTGACATCGCTGAAAATTTTAATGACGTTATGATTTTTGATACAAAAATCTTGGCATATCAGTACGAGCGGTGAGTTTTTAGATTGGTAAGCTACTAAAATTCTGATAAAATATCTAAAACTTCTATTTTTTTTCTTGTTTATTTTTCAGCAGAGTAATCTTGTGTAATCCAGTAGTAGTAATTTTGGCCGATAGAGGCGCAAATGGCTAGCTGTATGGAATAAAGGAATATGATGTAAATTTACCAACCCAAGAAATGCTATGTATTTTTTTTTGTGATGTGTTTTTTCCTAATAATAATGTAAGATAAAACATTACTATCGATGTCAAAAAAATATGAAATATGGCTGCAAATAATCGATTATAAGGAGAATTCACCCCCGTGTCATATTAACTGGTTTGAGTGATCACTGTTAACTATTCTACCTATGTTTAAACGTCCGTATTTCTTTAATTGTCAGCCTCGTGGTGTAATGGTCAGCGCGTTTGCCTACCAGGCAATAGGCCTCGGGTTCGATTACCGTTGTTGGATATTAAATATTTAATTAAAAGGGGGGTTTCACACTACAATATTTCATAGTCCCTGGACTGGTACCTGAATTCGAAGACTGATCATCTTACCATTATGTAACAGAAATGATCAAAATACGCTGCGATTAGTGCACCAATGCAGTGACCTATGCACCATTAGGTGTGAAAAGGGAAAGATAATGACGATTTATTCAATTCATCTCTCTGCTTTAAGAATCAAACCACCATACCTTTTCTATAGGGGTAGGCAGAGAGGATAGAACCTCACATCTCTCCGTTTTTTGATACAAACCTCGCTTCCTCTACGCACACCAACTATTCTGACTTTTTGCTGATTGATTTATTTATTTTTATAACTAATATGAAACTGGTGGCATCAGTTTACAATAAAATTATATTTAAGCCCTTACGGATTATTACATTAATTGTTAATGATATTTTTTAAACATCTAGTGTAAATATTGTTAGAGTATTGTGTTTAGTTTGGTTAGGTAGGTTTTTAAAATAATTTCAGTCCCTTGTTTATAAGTCATGAGTTTTAGAATTGATTTATACGTATCATATCATATAAATAAAATTATACTTTTATCCAAAGTTTGCTTTGACTGTCTAACTAGGGTTATTTACCCCGTTCTAAGACAGTAAAAAAAAACTATGAAAACAGTTATCAATGCAGAGAAAGAATAAATATAGGTACTAGACTAAATGGAAATATAGTAAAATACATAGTAAAAAACATATTAAAAAATGTTTTAAAAGACAATTTAAAAACCCAAGCATATATTTAAAAATCCAGTAAAACAAACAATAAAAATAGTATGAAACATAGCAAAAGACGACTTAATAATACATATATAAAGGTAGAAAAAAACATATTGAAATTCGCAGTAAAAAAAAAAAACAGTAAAAGATATCAAGGCTTTACTGACAGAATGCATTAAGTCATTTAAACAAGTTCCGGGATAATCGCATTTAAAGCTTTTTTATTCTTAAAACGTATTATTTCTCCCACAATTTTATTTTATTCCATCTCCATCATTATACGTGAAGCGAGTATTATATTTATGTTCGAGAGGAATTTAAAACTTATTAATATTAAATTGTTCATGCAAAGCCTCGAAACTGCAGGAGAACATTATCACTTATTTGTCTGCAAGTCTCTGCTGGTACAAGTCTCGCTGGTACATGTCTCTTAACTATAGAGTACTGTAGACCCTTATTGGCCGACTTTCCTTTTTATAAATTACCTGCCGATGTTTTTTAATACACACTTATTTTTTTGTGAATTAATTTTTAATTCCAAGCTAAGAATAGTGATCATACATTTTGTGTACGAATGTAATATTTAAGCCTACAGTATGCTAGTGAAATATATGTACCTAAGTGTCTCCCTTAGATGTTTATTTTTTCCTGGTATCAAACATCTCCAAAAATATATGCTAAGTGTTTTCTTTCAAATCTTTCCTTAAAATAAAAAATTCTCTCTTGAAGCTATTTTTTTTTCTGTTGTGTGGAAAGTTGTATTAAGCCGCGAACCTACGTCAGATATAACGAAGCATAATTGATCGATGGAAAATAGTGATGTCAAACATACATAAAATAACTTCAGTATTTTTTGTTACTCTAGAGTAGCTATATCATTATTGATTACCTGCTGTGGAAACATCTCTAACTTTATTATATGAAAAACTATCAAATAAATATGTACTTGGGTTGAAAAATTATATTTATAATTACTTGCATCTGCACTTTATATATATTAAAATATTAACACATTTCTGCTATTTTTTTATATTTTCTTTTTAGGAACAACCATATTTACAACATTATTTTGAGTATGTTAAAACGTTTCTAGACATGCTGGATTTCCATTGTTGATTGAACTTACTGGTATAAAGCGCCTTAACCACGCTTGACTACCTTACAAAGCATCAGATTCTCGCGATCTATAGATACTATGGAGTACTGTAGACTCTGGATCATTGTTATTAGTTTTAGTTGAATGAAATTATGAATAAAAATACCTCACTGAAATCATAAATACCCTTTTTTGTTTTCTTTATTTTGTTCTAAAATTAAATAATCTAATTTATTTCCATGTAATATATAAATAAATAAAAAATTGAAAATATAACACAGTATTTTTATTCGCCTGTTAAAAAACACATCGGCTGAATAAAAAAATATGTAGGTCGTATCGGGAAAAATCCTTTCGTCTCAAAAAACTTATGATTACTCAAATATTTATAAATAATAATCAAGAAAAAGCTGTCGAATAACGTGAAGTTAAAAACATGCAATAAAAACTCACCCTTTTTTTTGTAAACGTTCAAAACTTTTTTATTTGAAGCACTGGCCTTGTAATTTTCCATAATATATTTTTAATAAATTATTATGGAATAAAATTTATGTTTTTAAAAAGACGTGTTATTTTAATAGAACACACGTGTTACTTGAACGATAAAAAAATATTGTATAATTATTCAAAAATATTGTATAAATTGAAGTGTAACGAAGTCAATGATAATATTTTTAATAATTAAGAAATTTTTACTTTCAAAAAAAGAAAAAAAAACTGCTTATTCACACAAATATTACAATTTTGAGCCCATTTCCTTAAAATTTAAACTAACTGTGCACAAGAACATAAAAAAATAAAAATATTCCAGGACGAGTGTTTTCGATTCGATAATTGTTTTCAAGTAAAAATCCTTAAAAAGTAAATCGAGTGCAGTTCGATTCCTGGGAGGTTTGGCATAAATATTTTTCAATAAGGTGGTTGTAAACTAAAATATTTCACTGTCCCTAGATTGGCACTTCAAGTGTAGGATGCCCATCTTAACTTCGTGTAGCAAAAATTATTACAATACGCTGCGATTGGTGTACCAATGCAGTGCCCCATGCACCATGAAGTAGGGAAATGAAATAATTATTTCAAAAATGGGATGCATAGGTATCTCATTCAACTGTTTTAAAAACTTTGCTTGTGGGTATATTTTAACCGAGTCTACAAATTCAATTCATATTGCGCAGCTGAACTTACGCATAATGAAGGGTAAATCTTTTTAAGTGTATTTTAACTCGCAGTAAGTTTACGTATTGGTACTTTTTAAACGTGGGTGAAAATTAATAGAGGATTGTGATATAAGAAACTCACCCTTAATTACTTGGCGCGGAAGGAAGCTATATTCTCATCTTTATATCCGTTTTTCATAAACGAATAGATTTTAGAGAAGAGGGATTTTCGTTTGATGTACAAAGCTGAGAAAAATTATTCTGCTATCCGCGAGTACTCCCTTTGCCGTGAAGTTTCCATTTTGTTCTTTAAATTTACGAGCCAATAATTCATCTCATATATTTTTAAGGAAAGGTTCTTCTCGTATCCATGAATAATTGTAAAAACACTTTTACTCAAAGCATAATGTAAGGAGAAATTTTCTCAAAGATCCAAAGGTTTAAATGCTTTTCATGGCAATTAATATGCCGCTTCTGTTAGCGAATTCAATATCAAAGGAATGCTCTGTCTCATTCTTGATGGTATCGTTATTAAATATATATAATAGAAAATAACTGACGAATTCGAGTCTTAAAATTATTGAAAGAAGAGTGTTATATAGTTGACATTTGAACCCACGTCAATAACTGAAATAATAAGTAAATTTATTTCAACAGAGAGGAAAATTTTTTGAAAACGGAATATGGAAGTCTAGGCATTTACAGGGCTTATGACCTGTCATTGGCTGGTTTAAGTGGCCACTTTACACACTGTGTAACATTCACCATTCTGCCCATGTTTGAACATCCACATTTCCTCAAATCTTCCATCTGTTGGTTCAGCCGGATGAATCTCACCCACGTGATAAAGGTTTCAGCTCTTTTACTTCACAAGTCAACAGAACAATTGACAACAAAACAAAAACAAAAGTACCGTACTAATATTTTGTTCGAAAATCAATCCTTCTCTACAAACATTTGGACGTAATCAAAATATTGTTCATATTTAAATTTATTTCAACAGAGAGGGAAGACGTTTTTGAGAAGGGAATATGGAGGTCTAGGCATTTACAGAGCTTATGACCTGTCATTGGCTGGTTTAAGTGGACACTTTACACACTGTGTAACATTCACCATTCTGCCCACATTTCCTCAACTCTTCCATCTGTTGACTTTTGTGAAGTAAAGGAGCTGAAACCTTTATGATGTTGGTGAGATTCATCCGGCTGAACCAAATCACCTACTAGGCAACGCCTGAAAACAATTTTCCAATTTTTATACTTCTTCTTTTACCAGGTAGTAATTCAACAATGTTTGAGTATGTCCAAATGCTTGCAGACTGGCTGGATTTTCTCCCTAGGGAGTAGTTTTCCCTCTCTGTTGAAATAAATTTAAATATGAATAGTTCCCTAGAGATAAAATCCAGCCAGTCTGCAAGCATTTGGACATACTCAAACATTGTCAAAATATTGTTAATTAAACTAACCGATAAAAAATTAAAAAAGTATAAAAATTGATAAATATTTATAGGTGTTGCCTACGTTATCTAGGTTAAGTGCTGTCGAAATGCGATCCCTCAGGCGAATGTGTGGTAATACGATATGTGATAGGTGCACAAATGTCGAGATCCGCAAATTATGTTAGGCTGAGACATGCATTATCGACAGAATCAAGAAAGAGGTGCTGCGCTGGTTTGGACATGTAGAGCGAATGGACAGCGAAAGAACGGCTAAAAGGATCTACGATGCGATTGTTGATGGATGCAGAAAACGAGAAAGACCGAAAAAGACATGGCATGATCACGTTCATTACATACTTGAAGGTGGACATGTCTAGAATAGGAGTAATCGTTGTGCGTGCATGAGAAGATGTATGAATGTAGAGGAAGCGAGGTTTGTACGGAAAAACAAAGTTATGTGGCGTAATATACTCTCTGCCTACACGTACGGAGAAACAGCGTGATGTTTCGTTTGTTTGTTTTGAATCTCACACACATCAACAAAGGTTTCAGCTCTTTTATTTCATAAAGGTCAATAATTGGACACGTTGAGGAAATGTAGATGTTTTACGCTATTTAGATTATGATTTATGTTTGAACATCAATATTTCTTTAATTTCTACATTTGTTAATATGGTGTTAATTGATGCGTTCGAGTCCAGTCCTTGATTACGAATTCGAGATGAACGCGTCAATTACTTACCAACGAGGTCAACTTATTTTCACTCGATTTCCTTAGTAAGGATTCAAAATATTATCGATTAATTAAATTTGCGAACATTTCAAAACGTGTCAGGCACACGTATAAGAAAACTTTAGATCCTATATTATATTTGTGTGCCAGTTAGTACTTTATATGGGTATTGAACTCTTGAACGTCAAAGGTTGAATTTGACTAAGAAATATGTGAACATCACATCACACATATACGATAAGTAATGATGATAAATCGTAGCTAGAATAGGCTACTTAAGTTGCAAGAAAAGTCTAGTTTGTGTTTTATTTTTATGTTGCTGAAATCTGTTAAATATCGGAAACAATTAGTGGGTTTTTTTTATTTGAAAGTTTGTATTATAGATGCTTTTTTAGAGATGTCATCAATTGAGAGTATATCATCTATTTAAAAAAAAAAATATATTGAAGGGTAAGTTCTTGGCTTTTTTTAGCGTTGGTTTTTTGGGCAATGGGTGGATGCAAATTTGTCTTGTAAGCTCCTCCCCAGCCTATGATTTCGTACTGCAGAATATACTGTATGATAAAAAGGTTGTATATTTTTTTGAAGAAAGAATGTTTCTTAATCTAACTAATGTGTAAATAAGTTTTCCAACTCTTTTTACTATGGCATTTATTTGTAATTTTCATTTCATATTACTACCTAGGATAATACCAAGGTACTTTATATAATTAGACTTTTTTATCGTCGTACACGTTTGAGAGCACATAATAGAATGGTTTATATCGTTTTCCTTACTGTGATTAATGATATTAAAATTAGTAAAAAGATTACAGTGATTTATTGAAAAGGGTAGGAATAATGTTTTTTCACTATTCAGTGATAACAGATTGAAATCGAACCATTAAAAAAAGATATCTTGGTTAGCACTATTGTTTACATCCTCCCAAGTCAATGCATGTATTATTTCGTCTGCATAAGATATTATTTTACCTTTCAAATTAAAAGCAAAAGCTTCATTCACATAAAAAATGACAAATTAATACTAAAGGACCTAAAAACTTTCCTTGCGGTATACCAAAATGTATTATTTCACACTGGCTTAAGATATTTAGGATTTTTACGTTTCGTGTATGGTTGGTAAGTCATATAGCTTTTTAATCAAAGTACAAAAATTCCTCCCAGATCAATGTGTTTGAGTTTTTGGAATAGTTTTTCGTGCTATCAAATGTTCTACGAAGATCAATAAAAATACCGATAGTTTTTTTTTTTCTAAACCATCATTGATAAATGAAGTCATTTTTGTTTTGGCATCATCGGTACTTATTTCATGTATAAACCCAAATTGATTTTCCAAATCTATTTATAAAAAATTTAATTCGTTTTTTTAAAAGCTTTTGAATTTTTTTATGTACGAGTATGTTAGATACTAATGAGATCGGACGAGAATCGCTTCTGTTCTCCGGATCTCCTGTTTTGAAAATCGGAGTAACAATAGTTTATTTGTATATTGAAGGAAAAGTTCCACTCTGGAGAGTCATATTTATAATGTGAGCAATTGGTTTACTTATCAAGTAATTTTTTTTTTAATATTTCCGATATTACGTTATCATATCGTGATGAGGATCCGCTTTTTAGATTTATTATAACTTTTTCTGTTTCTGTACTTTTAGTTGATTAAAATTACAAAATTTTTTCATGTATCAAAGGATTCTCATCACAATTTGTAATACGCGTATTATTTTTTAATATTTCGTTGGCCAAATGTTTTCCTACATTTATAAAATATGTATATAACATATTAGCACACTCTTTGGATTATTTCGGTATATTTATAATGGCATCATTTCGTTTAATATTTTTTTTTGGTAATTTTTTTTTTTTCAATTTCATTAATGGTCAATCGAGTTTTTTGACTGTTATTATTTGCCTATTTAATTTTATCCTTTACATAATTTTCTTTTGTTATTTTGATTAAATACGTTAATTTATTTCTACATTTACTACAATATTTTTCAAGGTTTTTATCATTTCGATTCTTGTTAGTTAGTTTAAATATATTTCCTTTTATCCGTACTGAAACTACTAGGCCATGAGTGATCCAGGGTTTAATTTTACGATATTTAGAGATATTGTTTTTGATACATTTTTTTAGTTTTTGACGCCACGATAGGATCCGAAAAGATTTGTTCAAAATTCCAGAGCATAACTCAGCGTTCTCTGTTTCTAACACGGGTAACCAATTTTCATGTGACAGTCTGTCGTATGAAGTATCCAAATCAATAATAGAAATAATTTGATCGGAGAGGTTAACTATGGGTGGGTAGCGTTGACTCTCGTACATATTATTTTTACTTTATATAAAAATGCACGTGTAGTGATTAGTTACGTACGTCTCCCATACAATTGTGCCTATATTTTAAATGCCATTAGAATAAGTTAAAATGTGGTCTAAACAGGATGGTTTTTGTCCATGTATTTCTTTAATGCATGTTTTGAAATTCAGTTCGGCAATCATATTGGTATTCGTCTTTGTAAATACTATTACTGTCATCCGCAATATTTATATTCATATACCGGGCCACTATAGTAAGTCTGTTCCGTGAACTTCGTAATAATTTATATAATTTCTCAATGAAAGTATTATTGTTTGTATTCGGGGATCTGTTTATACCAGTTACACGAAAGACATTGTTATTTTTTCAATTTCCATGTGTCAACAGTAAGTGTAAGATAATTTTATTTTCATTACATGTATAATTTTAAATTCATCGCTAGTAAAAAAACTTACCCCGCTGGAGTAATTTAAACAGATATTTGTAGGAATATAATTGTATCCCGGTAGCTTGAAATAATTACTACTGTCGCTCAGGTGAATTTCTGTTATCACTTTCCATGCCGGATATTTATTTAAAGAATTTAAATTTATTTAAAATTCATCATAATTTTTATGTGAACTTCTAACATTCAAATGTAAAAGAAAAAAGTTATACCATTTTATTTTACATAGAATCTCAAAACATTCGGATGCCGATTCATTAAATATCTTTGCATCTGAAAGATTTAACGATAAATAGGAAGCTTACTCGTATTCAACGCGGTCTTCCGCAATTTTTACATTTTTATTCTTAAAAGACAGTTCACTCTTTTAGCCCGGTGTTCTGTCGGATACTTAAAATTAAATTTATTCTTCTGTTACGCGCAATTCAAACATTATATAGGGTTGTTGTTTTTATTTTGTCAATGATTTAAGCTATGGTCCTGTGCGTAGTGTATGCAGTTTCCTGGGCTGGTATTCCAAACGCTCTCGCGGCCGCAGAAAAATCATTTATCTCGTCTATTGATATCCAAAATATACGAGATAAAGTGTTTTCTATGACCGTGAGAGTGGTTTAGAATAGAACCCTTGGGTTTGCAATTTCAAGGCATCTTGCTGAAGTATGGCATCTAATCAGTCCTCCACTATCACTCATTGAAACCCGATGTTTGGCTTTTCTCCAGTTAATTTAATTTTTCTTATCTCTCCACTAGTCTCAATAATTTCATTTGTGATGGTATTATTTTCTCCAGGTTTAAATACTATTTTTAGGGTGATGATGTTATTTTCCCTTTTTTCCATTATTTCTTTAATCTATTGGTTTTGGTTATTTATAACTTCAATTTATTCATTCTCCTCAATATTTGCATCAAGTCTTTTGATTATTAAAGTTGGTTTCTTTTTTTAAACTCTTTGGCATCTATGACATTATTAATTTATTGGTTTATTTCTAGTAATAATTTGGTAGTATTATTTTTTGTTTCGCATGTTATAGGGCAAAATAATAGACTGGCTATTTGATCAGGAGTTTATATATTAAAAAAATTGAATATTTGTAAATATAGATATATATAAAATAGAATTTATAACTAAGTAATATTTTCATGGATGTTTGTGTGTGTATATGTATGTTCACATGTATGTATGTATGTATGTATGTATGTGTATATATGTGTATATATGTATGTATGGATATGTATGTGTGCATGTACGGGTATAATAAATATGTATGGATATGGATGAGGATGATATATAGATATAGACTTACATATAGATATAGATATAGATATAGATATGGATATGTTAATAAATAATGTTTTTAATAAAATGCTTTGTGCCCATTAAATATGTAAACACTTATGTTTAAAATTTTGGTACTCCGGTTCTGTAATTATTTATTTTTTATCTTAAAATTGCGTGATCATTCACTTATTTTTTTTGCTTTTTTTTTTACATCTTCTAAATATTTTTTTTTTTGAAAGCATCAATTACATGTACTTTTTTTTCGCTCCCTATATCTAAGTTAGTAGTAATTATTATTATAAAACCATGTAGGACTATCATATGATTAATTGTAAAGGATCTTTACCGACAAGCCATATTCATTGGCTTGGTGAGTCCTGTAAAAAAAAAAAAAAAATGTCGAAAATGTCTTAAAATAACTAAAATGTAATATTGTATGTACATAATAAATAAAACTAATGAATTGATAATTGATAATTAAGTTGCCCTTAGAGATTGATTTATTTTCGGTATTTCAATTCCCAATTTTAAAACATTTTAACTTTGTTAATTTTTTTTATAAGTTTTCTCTAAAGTAATATTTGCATTTTTACTTTTTGTAAGAGCTGAAAATGTTGGTTCTGGTTTTTCTTCTATCCTTATTATTAAATTTTAGGTGCGATGTATATCAATATTTATTTTCATTATGTTTTCGATTTATGTAAGAGCTTCTTCGTCTTTTTCATATTTTTTTCCGTAGTTTTCCTTGTTATATATATTTTTTTCTTTGCTGTCAAAATTCTCTCATAGATTCACATTAGTTATTTTTTCCTTTGTAGTACCTACTAATTTAGGCAAGTTCTTGCTTAATTTTATCAATTATATTCTGTACGTTCCCGGCGATAATGTGTTAGGCCGGGACGGAGCGTAATTTTTGTGAAGTGTAATAACTGTCCCGGTTGGTAACGGAACGATACTGAATAAAAATGATGATAGAAAAAAAACGCGTTTTTAATCAATAGTGTGGTTATTTTTTTAAAATTAAAACCTTTGTTCCAATAAAGGAAAAAAAATGTATGAAGCCTATGTAAAAACTCAAATATGTTAAATGCAACTACTATGGGGAACATAAAATCAAAATGACATAAACAGACTACAAAGACAGCAAAATAAAATATTAAAGTTAGTATATGACCTTCCCTATCTACCAGCAACTAAAGAACTTTTTAAACAAACTAAACAATTAAATGTAACTGAACTCTTTAAACAAGAATCCTTAAAATTTATTCATAAATTAGCCACTGATGTAATTGTAGACGAAAAATTGAAAAAAACTGTAGTAAACATGCACGCGATACGAGAATATCAGAAAAATATCATATACAACCTTTTAAAACGAGAAAAGGACAATCGAGACTAATAAACTATGGACTGAAATTATACAATAAACTACCAGACAAAACTAAACAAAGACTCAGACAACCTTTACAAAAGATGTTAAAAATATTATTATTAACAGTAGAATGTGAATTTTAAAAGTAAAAATATTTTGTTAAATGTATGTAACCCGTAAGGTTTTATCAATGAAATTTGTATAAAAAAAAAATAATTAAAAAAATATATAAAAAATTCTCATAGATTTAAATATAAACTATAAAATTTGATATAACTTACTTTTGGAGTGTTTGCTACTCAATTACATATTTAATTTAATAATTTTGTTATTACTTGACCTCGTATTATAACAATATAATACACAACGTCGTTCAAGCCATAATGTGTACGAAATTTGGTATTGACCTTACTTTTTTAACATGTTACAACAGGGGATTATAGATGTCTAGACATCCACAGGGCTTATGTTTAAGTGGCCACTTTACACACTGTGTAACATTCACCATACTGCCTACATTTGAACATCTATATTCCTTCGACTCTTAGTTTACTTAACTTTTTTAGCCTTTTATGAGTCTAACGTTGTAGTTCACGTCAAAACCCACGTTGGTACAAAACACTAATATTTTTTACATCTAAACAGGTTTTTTTTTAAAAATATCTTCAAAGGCAAAAGTGGTCGGTTGAGATTTTTTTTTTTGCGAAATTATTTATTACTTTATAAAATTAAGCTATAACATAAAAAATAAACGGTAATTAAAAATAAAACTCACTCACTCTACTAATAAAAATGATACTTCGTAAAAAGTGTAATTCGTAAGCTTAATTTATTCAGTTTATTTGAAAACGTAATGTTTTGGTGAGAATGTACGCCCAAAGCTTTCAGATTATAATGTTCTCAGATTGTAAAGGTATTGTGTACGAAGCTTATGGTTGGTAGTTGGTACTTGATACGCCAATCCACTCCATTAATAATAAATGATTCAAACAAATCTCGCCGTAATGAAATACGATGTGTAACATGACGTCATTGCATTAATCTTACAAGGTTTGTTCTCCAACTTTTCCTCCGGTGAAAAATTAGAACTTTAAGTTTTATAAAATTAATTCTGTGAGGAAGTTTACATTGTTTTGCATATCATACTCATTTCCTTCATGAAGTGAAAATAAAAGGCTGTACTTATCATCGATTTATTTTTAGAACACTGTTGTAGATCTTTATATTTACATCTTTTACTAAAAACATCATCCTGATAAGTGTAGTTTATAATCATTTTTAACATTTCCACCAAATTTTACCTGTCCACGTTTCCTCAACTCTTCCATCTGTTGACATTTGTGAAGTAAAAGAGCTGAAACCTTTATCGATGTGGATGAGATTTATCTGGCTGATTTATTTCACCTACTAAGCAACGCTTGAAAATATTGTTTAATTTTTATACCAATTGTCGTAATAAAAAATGTTTTGAGCACGTCCAAATTTTTGTTGACCCGCTGGTTTTTCTCCCAAGGGAATTGTTAAGATTTTTTGTTATTTGTTGGGGAAAAAAAAAGGAATCCTTTTTGAGAAGAGAATATAGGTGTGTAGACATTTAAATGGCTTAAAATAACTGCACATATAAATAGTGAGCGAGAGATTTAAAAATATATATATATATATATGTAGATTAAGAAACTATTACTTTATTTAAATGATAGATATATTTTTTATACTCTAATATAAAACATTACTTTATAACTGTTTTTTATTTTATATGTTACTTAATTATTTTTATTTAAGTATCATTATGTATTCTTAGCTCATACGAGTTTATTACAAAGACAACTTAAACAAATAGAAACTAATACCACTTTCAAACAGAACGATTTTGAGTATTATGCAATTAAAATATATAACCTACTTCCGCTATCTATTAAAACAATTAGTGACGAGAAAATGTTTAAAAAGGCTATAAATAAATGGATAGTGGAGCTGGGTAGAAGTAAAATGAATTGTCTCGTTAGCCCAAACCAATATTGAATCAACTGCTCGACAAATGTATAGTTTTTGTTATTTTACGTTTTTTTAAATAAATAATATAGGTATACAAAAATGAAATATAAACACAAATACGTAGTACATAAAACTGTCTGAACAATTAGTTGATTATCTCTGTTAATAAAGTATTCTTTGTATATTCTCAAATACAAAAAGATTTTTTTTAAATAAATTATTGTTAAGTGTCCTCGGCACGGGTAACCCCAGTAAAATCACATTACTTTTATTATTAATCATTAGTTATTATGTGGAAGAAAATGAATTAATAAAATAAATAAATAAATATGTACTTTATATTTATATAATTATGTTTTTTTTAAATACATTATTTTATTTATTTACTAAAAACATTGTAGGTACATACATTGTACATGTATTTATAAATGTAAAATGTAAAAAGTGGTATCATGTATAAAGTACTTATGATATGTATAAACTGAGTATGTAGGTATGAAATATAACATGAATATGTATATGCGAATATACTCGTATTTGTATATACAAATATGTGTATGAAGATGTGTATGTTATGAATGCCCCGATTCACCAAGGATTTTCTAGCGAGTCGGGACAAGTCACAGGCATGGGTCGTTCCTAATTGTGTAACTTCAAACAGTGTCTTTGTCCCGTATAAATGTATGTAAAATGTTATTATTAATAAGAAAAAAAAAATATAAAAAAAATATATATATATATATATGTATATATAAGGGACAGAGACTCAGTTTACAGCGACACAATCAGGAACTACCAATGCCCGTAAACTTGCCCCAACTCGCTGGAAAATCCGTGTTGAGTCGGGGCAATTATTATTTAGTTCTTACATTTGATAAGCTATGCATTTATATTTGAGTAGTTTTAGTTATTTTTTCTGTTATTGTTACATTAGTACTTGTACTTTCAAATATAAAAAATCTCCATCTTAGAACAGGCTGAGCCATGTTAGATGGAGACTATCCTAACCAAATGACGCTCCGTATTCATTTTGTCATTTATTAATTTTATATAGATTCCCTGGTAGTATTTATTTATTATTTATAAATAATAAACAAATAGAATGATCTTTCGTTTACTGATTTTATGTTGCGGCTCTGTGTAATATTTTACACCTCTGATAAAATTCAGCCGGTCTTTAAATATTTGGACATAATCAAACATTGTTTACTATCTTGATTCAAACGTTGGAAAACATAAAATTCAATTATTAATGAGAGTATGTAAACCTGGTAATGTAATTGAATGAGGCTCGAGTAAGGACCTAATTGTTTGGCTACCCGGCTGCCTCAAAATCAGTCTTTCCATATAAAAGAGATTGCTAATTAAGAAATGGGAAATGAGAGGTTCTAGCAGTTCATATTTCCACCAACAATTTCAGCTCTATGCGAAGGAGAGACGGCTCAATGGAAATTCTGGAAATGAAAAACGAATCCAGAAAATGAAAGACGATTTCGAATGAAAGAATCGTTAAAAATTAAAAGCCAGGAGCTCCATACAAAAGAACGTAGGATTTTCGATACCATAGCTTCCTATAAATCGTCTATTAAATGCACAAAACCTTGATAAATTGAGACTGCTGAACAAACCAAACGGATAATGTAGGTTTATGATGCACATATTGAAAGCGGTATAATTCATCTTAGTGAAAATGCTATGTAAATCTTTTTTTCAAGTAATTTCGATAGTTATACTACTTAATGTACTCGTATAATACCAATCTCTCTTACGTATAGTGTCGTAAACCACAAATTGTCGATATTATTATTATTTTTCATTTTTGCACCACAACAGGCCAGGGGGTCTAATTACAGTGAAGAATTACATCACAAAACACCCAGGCTTGAGAAAAATCACATTTAATTTTTGTGTTCTCACCGGGAATCGAACCCGGAATCTTTCCGTGTGAGATAAGCGTTTTGACCACAACATCACGGATATGGAATTATTTATGTATTTCATCTATACTATGTAATATAATTATTTCTTCAGTTCCAAATAAGAAAAAATACATGTTTTGCAATGAGTTGCGGTTTTTTGGGACGCAAATTGTCGTGTCTCATTTTTTTAAGAAAGTATATTATTGGATGAACCAGAATAAATATAATTTTTTGTTTATGTTTTTTATACTTTTTTCTTAAACCAGGTGGATTTATCAACAATGATTTCAGTTTCCTCAAATTCTCATGGACAAAAAAGCTTTTAGACGAGCTTTAGAAAAGGGTTTAGAAAATTTACAAATTTAGGGAAATGAAGAAAATTTTAATTACTCTTTATAGCTGTTATAATATGTCAATATTAACAGCGCTCTATGGGGTTGAATCAAGTCCTTGTTTACAAACATTTGAACTCAAAACATTGTTGATAAATCCCCATCGTACAAGAAAAAGTACAAAATTTAGGAAATATTTTTCAGTGAGATTCATCTGATTAAAATAGTTTAATCTAATGAATCTCACTCAATAAAGATTTAAGATCTTGATTTCACAAACATCAACAGATGGATGAACTAAAGGATCATATATGTTTAAACATAGAAAAAATGGTGAATGTTAAGCAGTGTGTAAAGTGGCCACTTAAACCAGCCAACGACGGTTTATAAGCCTTGTAGACGCCTGACTTGTATATGTCCTTCTCTAAATATTCTTCATCTCTGTTGTAATATGGTAAGTACCATATACTTATTAAAAAAAAAAACGAATTATACTTATTTAATTTTCTATTTCATGATATATGTTTGTTAAATAAAGACGAAGAATTCTGCCATGACACAAAATGGAATTATGTAAAATCCTTAAAGACGAAGAAAACTCGCAAAGAAGATTACCGGATTATTCTTTTAATTTTCTAGTTAAAGTTTTCAAAAGGTAGCTTACTGAAATTGGAATCAAATTTACGAAACTGGGTTAGATGTTTATAATCAGTTTGAAAACAAACAGAATTTTTTACTTTGCAAAAATATTTTTTTTGGGGTTGAAATTAGCGTTGAATAACGTTTTTAATTCTATGTCTTAGGTCTAAAAGGGCCAGGTCAGATTCAGTTTTTTTACTGCAATCATTTTGTAGAGGGTTAATGTCAATTGAAAAATATACGTATTTAAAAAATTAAAACACATATTTTCATGGTCGTAGAACAACGACGCATGTTATTTTCTACAACTTACTGTAGAACAAGTAAATTTGTTGGCTTGACGATAATTAGAATGCAAACGCCTAATGAAAGTGAAAGTATGGGTTACTATGCAATTTATTCCCTTTTGCCAATACTCTGGGGAGAATTCCAGCGTCCATAATCAACTCATATGATAATATATATATATCATATGTAAGATGTTTTTATATGAATCAAGACCAAATAGGTAGAAATATGTTATTATTTATAGTGTTTTTATTTGTGAGTTTAATGTGTTTTAATTATGTTTTATATGTATTGGCCATTATGATTTAATAATGTTTAGTAAGGCATTTTTCAAAATTATATAAAATCTCTCCGTCGGCACGGCACACCCAAGTGACATTATCATAACTTTCAAAAAAGTAATATTTAAATAAGGGTTTCAGCTGTTTAACTCCACAAACATCAACATATGAAAGAATTGAAGGGATAAAGATGTTCAAATACGGGCAGAATGGTGAATGTTACACAGTGTGTAAAGTGGCCATTTAAACCAGCCAATGAAAGGTCATTAGCCCTGTAGATGCCTAGAATTCTATATTACCTTCTCTAAAATGTTCTTCATATCTGTTGTAATATGTTAATATTAACAGCTCCTAAGGGAGTTGAATACAGTCCTTGTCTACATAAATTTGGAAAAACTCAAATTATTGTTGATAAATCCACCTGAGCCCCGATCACAATGGGAAGTTAATATTTATCTTAAATTTTTTCTACTAGGTGAAATTAATTTTTTTGTATGAAAAGCAGAATATGCATAAATATTATTCTTTTAAACATGTTTAATTATAGGTTACCGATGAAGATACTTTAAATTTTTATACAAATATACTCATTTTCGTAGACAAATATTGATTTTTCTTTAAAGACAGTCGAAGATAACTCTGTTAACTTTCCATTTTAATCGGGGCCCTGGTCCATGAAGAAGTATAAAAATTTTAAAAAAATAATTTCGGGCGTTGCCTAGTATGTTGGTGAAATAATTCAATCTCACCCGCATAAATAAAAACTTCAGCTCTTCAACATATGAAAGAATTGAAGGGATATAGATGTTCAAATACAGGCAGAATGGTGAATGTTACACAATGTGTAAAGTGGCCACTTAAACTAGCCAATGACATGTCATAAGCCCTGTAGATGCCTAAACTTCTATATTTCCTTCTCTAAAATGTTCTTCATCTCTGTTGTAATATGTTAATGTATAAATTGTTAAAGAACAAATAATAAACAAAAATATGTGGGTGCGTTTTGACATTTGTTCCATTTCAATTCCAACTGTTCTTTATCAGTAACATAAATGATATAAATAGTGATATCTGAAGACGCCTGGATTTATTTTGTGTATCACCAAGGACTTTAAAAAATGTGAAATCTGCTTTTCAAATCTTGAAAGATTTTGTACGCCTTTTTAGTGAGAAGCATTTTAGAGTAAAATTCCACACTATGGACCCCTTATTATGCCTAATACCAGATTACCATAGAAAAAGTTGAGAATAAGTTTTTGAGATATGTTAATTTTTAGTTCTGAATACGCGATGAATTTCGTAACTATATTTTTTTATCAAATAATTTGAATTTGGTTAAATAAAGTGACAAAAGAAGTATTACGATTTTTTAATACTATTTATTATAATTTTAATTCAACATTGGACTGCCCTGAACTTTTGGCACTTATTAAGCAGCTACAGAGAGCATGGACAGTTAGAAATCTGGACTCCATTTTTCATAGATGAAGTTTATGCTAGAAGAGTTTGAGTTTTAAGTTTATGATATTTAGTTAGTTAATTAACTAAATATCAAAGCTAACATGACCAAACGTCTTGCAACTACAAAGCGCATAGACGGATGAACTTCTAGCCACTAAAAATATATTTTTTTAATTTATCAAAAATTTTAAAATTGTACATAATACATCGAGCAAGGTAATAAGTTTGGCAATTGTAAATATGTCCATAGCCTTGTGGTGTAATGGTCAGCGCGTTTGCCAGACCATGCAAGACGTCTTGGGTTTGATTCCCGACATGCTTGATATAAAATATTTATTTAAAAGGGGTTTTCACACTAGAATATTTTATATTCCCTGGACTGGTACCTGAAGCGTAAGGCTGATCACCTTATCTTCTTGTAACAAAATTGATCGAGATATGCTGCGATTGGTGTACCAATCTAGTGCCCCATGCACCATTAGGTGCGGAAAGGGAAGGATGATGATGATGAAATATTCATTGGCACAAAAAGTATACAGTAAAAGTAAACGAAAAGAGCATTTTTTAACATAATTAAATGTAGAATAAATCCTTTAACTACATTCTTAGTAAGCACTGAAAATTTTATAATTTTTTCATTATTATTACATTACTGATTCTGTTTTGTAACGATATTTTATTTCATATTTTTGTTTCTATTTTCTCTTTCTAATTCATTCTTTTACAATATTTTGTAATTTTAGGTTTATACGTTTAAGTTTCGTAAATTTTTCATTTTTCAAATAATGTATTTTCTATTTTTATCAATTATTATTTTTACATAACTTTTTCAGTTTTTTTTATTTTATCGTTATTTAAAAATACCACCATTTTGTAATTTTCGTTGGATATGGTATTTTGTGAAGTGTTTATTTAATATTATCTAGTGTTAAGTTATTGACTTTGTACACATTACTAAATAGTAATATATATGAGTAAAATGGCAATGTACATATAAATATAACGTATGTTTGTAAAATGTACTTATGCCGTTATATCTAGAAAAGAAAAAAATCTTACATCATTTGATAAAAAATATTTATTGACAATTCTTGATAGAATTCCATTGTAATGAAGTAATAACTTGTATTTACATATAGGTGAATAATTAAAAAATACTTCGTACACTTTCACTTATTTGTTTGACTAATTAGCGCTTTCGCCTTCTAATGGGCATCTTCAGACTGGTGAATAGTATACAGTGTAAGGATAATTTATATAAAACTAAATATTATCTTTAGCGTAGGTACATTTAAAAAATAAGTTGAAAGAGATACAATACGCAATATTTCAATGGAACAGAGTGGGATGAATTATTGAAACATGTGTTGGCAATGTACTGTAAGAGAGGATTATATTCTATGAAAAACATTTATTGTTTTATTACAATGTACAGGGTCCTACTAAAGGAACAAATAAGGGTGAGTTTTTGAATTCTATCTGTTGATTTATAATTACATTCTATCGCTATTATTTTTTATCCTATTTATTTCTAAAACTTTAAATCAATCTAACTTTTGACCTTTATGTCCTACATGTAAAATTTTTATGTTTTTTGATTCGTCAAAATTATTTTTTAGCTCATTTAAATGTGATGCATAGTTTGATATATCGTTATTTAATATATGTGAAACTAAATGTTCTTTCAGTCTTTAATTAATTGCTCTCCCGCTTTGTCTTATATATATACCAGGACACGTACATGTTAATTCGTATATTTTGCTTTTTCTAAATTGTTGACCTGATATTTAATATTAATTCATATTTGGCCCAAAGATTTTTTTATTATTACACGAAACTAAAAGCTTACACAAACAATTCCATCAATCTGTGAATAGAATTGTATTTATTTGAATCCAATAAATGCTTTCGGCACTCAATGAAAAGGGTCCATCCGACCTTTGTTACTCTGACCTGTTTGTCAAACGTAAGTTAAACTGAATAAACTTGCGAAGATTAAAGCAGTTAAATAGGACTGGATAAATTATTATATTATAGAGCATTTATTGGATTAAAACTTCAACTTAACGAAAGGTAATGATTATATAACAATATCACACTCAGTCACAATGCTATCATTTTTCTAAATACAAATCACAAATGATTTTTTGAAAACAGTACACTGATAGCAGAAAAAATATCATGAAAGTTTGTCATCAATATTTTGAGTTTGTCCAAATTTTTGTAGACAACGACTAGAATTAACTTCCTGGGGAGCTGTTAATATTAACATATTACAGGAGAAATTTTAGAGAAGAGAAAATAGAAGTCTAGGCATCAACAGGGCTTATGACCTGTTATTGGCTGGGTTAAGTGGCCACTTTACACACTGTGTAACATTCACCATCCCGCCCAAATTCGAAAATCTATATTTCTTCAATTCTTTCATCGGTTGATGTTTGTGAAGTTAAAGAGCTGAAACCTTTATTTATTATTATTTCTTATTACTTAATAAGAAATAATAATAAATAAATAATGTAATAAAATGTAATCTGTATTTCGTCATTTATTTCGTCATATTGACAAACGCAAATCATTATTAATGGTACTTTTGAAATTATGATATAAGTAAAAAAGTATTTTATTTTTAAAATAAAAAAAAACAGATCAATAAAAACTTAGTTCATTCCATTAATGAAAATAAACTGTAACGTAACCTCCCCGCGCCCAATAGATTTCCGTAGATTATTTCGAATAATGCAATAAATATTTCTCAATAATTTAAATGTCGAAGACAAAACATGTGTATTAAAAAAATAACTGGAAATATCTAAATTAACCTGTAAAAAGGTCGCTTAGGGGATACAAAACTACTTTTTTCTCATTGAAATTGTATATTTTACAATAAATGTTGACAAACGATATAATAACATAATCATTTTATTAACAACGTGAAAAATTATGTACAAATGGTTAAATAAATAAATAAAAAAATTAACCGCCAATCAACAACCAATTAACCAGCTTACAATTCGATGTAAAATTGTATAGAATGCTCAAGCTCAAAGTTTGATGTACGTAAAAAGAGTAGAAGTCCGTTTATCCGAACTGCAGTCACCCAAATGGCCAAATATCCGAATCATTATCAGATAATAAAAAAATAAAAGGCACATTTTTAACAATGTTCGGAGTATGTTTGTAAACAGGTAGGATTTCCGCCCTAAGAAGTTATTTAGATCTGAATTTGTCACAAAAGAGAGGGAAAACATTTTTGAGAACTCTCTGTTGGAACAAATTCAGATAGGGAGGAGATCCAGCATGTCTACAAAAATTTGAACATACTCAAAACATTTGTGGTAAAACTAACTAGTATGAGAAGTATCAAAATTGGAAAATTGTTTTCAGGCGTTGCCTAGTAGGTGAATTGTTTCAGCCGGTTAAATCTCACTCTAATGATAAAGGTTTCAGCTCTTTAACTTCACAAACGTCAACAGATGGAAGAGTTAAGGAAATGTAGAAATTTAAACATAAGCAGAATGGTTAATGTTACACAATGTGTAAAGTGTTGAACCAGCCAATGACAGATCATAAGCCCTTTAAATGCCTATACTTCCATGTTCCCTTCTCAAAAATGTTTTCCCTCTCTGTTGCAACAAATTTAGAGATGTTTTTATTTTAAATGGAATTGTGCAATTAACGTAGTTGGATATGTTTGAGTAAGTTTTTTTTATGATTCCAATTTGCCGTGGTGTTTCAAAAGTTATAAAATCTGGCACTCATTAATCCAAATAATTGGAGTTTTATCGTATTAATAAAAAAACTTATAACAGGAAAGAATTTGGATGTAAATAATTAACGGTTGGTATTTTTTCTAAAAGAAGTATTAAGGTACTTTTAAATCATCATCAAACACGATAGTGAATAAGATACTGAATTGTTTAACCAAATGCAGAATATTTAGATTATTTGTTACAAGGAGGTGATGTGATTAATATTACGCTTCAGGTGTCAATCCAGGGACAGTTAGTGTAAAACCTTTCTGAAAACCAATATTTCACGACCTCAAGTACGGTAGAGAAACGTGCCAAACAGCACATTTCACTACAAACTGAAATGAAATTTTACATTTAATGAGACTTTATAATACGATTTTCACGTACGGTGAATTTTCGACATACGAGTATTTACGCGCTATTCTTTCCACAATGGTTTCAACTTAAGTTGAAACCAACCAAAAGTAAACTGGAAAAAGTCGTTTCATTGTCATAATTAAGTTATGATAAACAAGAATTCTGCGGTACTGCGAACCAGGAGTGAAGCTCCTCCATTTGGTAAATGAGTGAAGTTTTCTCGGAGCCTGACTCCTTAAAGTGTTCGTATTAGTTGAGTTTGGTCTTTAAAAAGTTTCCTTTTAGCTCACATTACCTACCCTCATAGCGAGTGCGTTTGAGCTGAGACTTAAGTCTGCCTAAGAAACTTCCTTCAGAATACAAACTGCTCTTCATATAAAAGAAAAAAACATTGAATAAAAAAATTGTACGCTTAAAGAAATGTGAAAAATTTAAACGTTTTTAGATTCGTCTTAATAATAGGTAAATTTCACATATTAGGAATACCGTGAAACATATATGAAATGGATTAAGAATAGTTAATTGTATTTTCAAAATCAATATGGATATTGTGAAGAAATGTTTTCATACATAAATTTAAAAAATGATTTTTTTTTAAAATACGTCGCTAGAAAAACGCGACATGTTTGGTCTTGATGGATGTGACGTCAAGATTCGTATGTTTAAAAAAATAATCGAATGTGCAAAAACAAATAAACACGAATCTCGACGTATTCGAGGCGTGGCTAATGAAATGGCCGTTTTTGCGGGAATTCATTATTACAAATTAAAAAATATTTTATATGCCATTAATAATCAGTTGTTTTTTTTTTTACTGGACTGTATTTCATAGACCTTTCTTACTTTAAAAATGTAAAGAAAACCTGATATTTCCCTATTCTAGTGCTTTCAAACACTTTTGCGTAGTTCACAGAACTTTCATCATCATCATCATTCCATTTCCGCACCTTATGGTGCATTGGACACTGCATCGGTAAACCAATCGCGGCATAGTTTGATCATTTTGTTACATGAAGGTAAGATAATGAGTCTTACGCTGCAGGTGGCAGTCCAGGGACTATGAAATATTATAGTGTAAAAAAGCCTTTTTAAATAAATGTTTTATGTCAACCGTGACGGAAATCGAACCCGAGACCTCTTGCATGGTACGCAAATGCACTGACAACTACATTACAAGGCTGACAAGGCAGGACTCTTATTATTACGATTATTGTTTCCCTTCTTGAAAAGGTTTTCCATATTTACTGAAAGTATTTATCAATCTCAATAAAGTTCTTTTATCAAACATTTGAATATACTTAACACGAGTTTATTGTTGAAGAAAGATATAAGAACAATTCTCTGGGTACATGATTTATTTATTCAATGAGAAAAACGTACTAATTTGGAGTGATATTTTTTTCTGGAAGGCGGTACCTTCAAACTTATTTTGATGAAAAAATATGTATGAGTGCCACCGACGTTTTTTTATGGACGTATAAATAAATTTTTCCCAACACGTTTTGTTTAATAACATCGAAACACAAGAAGCATTTTCATAAAAAACTTTTTACGATTTTCAAATAACTTTAAATTAAACTGATACTCTGTTTATCTGTGGTCATTTATTTTAGTTATTTATTTCATAATTATCATGATCATTTCATGTCCGCTGCCAACTCTTGGTTATTTTCCCTAGTCAGGTTCATGTCCCGTACTTCTGACATGAACTGCCGACAAACAGTCAGGAGCGAAGTCCAGGATACCGAGCACTTGATACCCAGTGAAGTAGGCAAACGTGTTTAAAGTTCTCAAAAGGCATCTGCAGTACATGGCCTAGCCAACCGGAGTGCGGAGTCTGTTCTGTTATTTTTTTATCCCTCAAAAAGTCAAACCACCGCGTATTATATAGTCGTGAAAAACTTTCGTTGGACTCATACACTATACTATAGTAAATTGACTGTCGTTTTTCCAAATAAATAAGATAAAATAAAAATTTATTTTTTTAGTTGAAGCACTAACTTTGTGGTTATTCATTATAATAAAATAATTAAAAACACTTTGTTTTCAACCTCTAATTTTTAAATTATTTTTTCCACCGTAAACAATATATTTTTAGTCCTCTCCTGTGAAGCTTCGAAAATATTGATATCGAATTACCACCCTTGTAGAGAAAAAAAAGACTTGATTTATTGGCTCCACGTGTAGTATTTAGTAAACATGATAAAAATCGTTAATATCTTTTTTGTAATTTATATATGTTATTTTTAAAATATTATTAATTAAAATAAAATAATCCATTGTAAGACGTCACTCCCCATTATGTACACAAAAATTGTTTATTTCTTTTACGTAATGGGAAACGTTAATGTAAATATATGTATTTGATTATTGTAAAAAAATGTATTTAGTTGTAATTATGTATTTTAATTTGTTATTAATAAATAAAAAAATAGGAAATAATTCATTAGTTACGTAAACCTTGACAAAGAAGCTTGTTTGCCTTGAAACCGGTCGGTGGAAAAAAATAATAAAAAAAATAGTGGTTAAAAACAAAGTTATTTTATTTATTTTATTAAAATAAAAAAATAATTCAAAGTCGATTATGAATAGATACTATATTTTCATGTAGGTCAACAAATGTTTCGTCTTCCATATTTTATTATTTGAGAAAAATTATTTTTGAAATTTATTAACATACCTGCAATCTCAAAATCGCAATTCGGCAAGCAATTTGCTTGTATTTATAAAATTGAAAGGCAAAATGTACTGAATGGTCGGATTTGGGTCAAATCCGTTTTTGTTGGTCATCAAAAAAAGAAGTTAAAACCGACTTATCTTCTAAAGTATTTTCAATCGGAAAACTTTTTATTGAACAAACAAGCTCAAAGGCATAAAATTCTTAGAAATAAAGTTCTCGCTTTCAAATGTCGACAGACTTTCTTTTCTTTAATTTGATTGAAGAACGATGGAAACGAAGTTAAATAATCGTTTGATTCAAATTGAAAATAATGTTATTCATGCATACACGTTTCAAGTGCGTACTTAAGAAATCAATAAAAGCTTTGGTAGGTTATGTGTATCGTGTATTCGATTTGCGTGTACCAAAAATTATTTGTTTGTTAAAATTTCTATAAAAAATGTACAATTTATTATAAACATCTACATGAAAACAGCAGGTAAAATCATACACATATAGAAATAAATCCCAACAAAAAAGTAACGAGATATATCTATCTATGTTATATTCACATATACTTATGATAATAAGATAAAAAATCTAAGATAAAATATCTGGGAATAATAATCGACCAAAATATTAAATGGAAAGAACAGATTCAATGTGCAAAAGACTAAAAAAAATATTCCACATAATTTTAAAGCTTAGAGGTATCTTATCGACGGATCAATTGAAGACAGTTTATTATGCTCTAGTACAGTCAATCATTCAATATGCAATAGTTGGATGGGGAGGGGCTTTTAGCGCTCATCTTAGACCCTTAAATGTTCTACAAAAAAAATCATTTAAATAATAAACCATCCGTCTTCTCAACTACCGACCTGTTTAAGGAATTCAATGTTTTAAGAGTGGAGGATATCTACGGAAAGTGTTGTATGCTCCAGGTGCATAAGGAGAGCCTCCCATCGGACCGTATTACGGGAAGGTTAAGAACAGGATGCTTCGCTCTACACATAATTAAAACTACCATGGCCAAACATCATTATACTTATATAGGACGGAAGCTTTTCAATAATTTACGACAAAATCTTCGTCAAGAAATAAATTACGGTAAGTTTAAGGATAAATTAAAGAAAAGTTTCCTGACATATTTAACATTACCCGTATTTTGAAAATGAAGATTTATTTATAATATGTGCTTGTTTATAAATGTTGTCTTTCAAATATTTCTTTTATTAGTGGTAAATTTTCTAAATTTTTAAAGTTGTTTAATTTTTTATTTATTGTATTATTTTGTTTTGCATTTATTGTTTCTTTTTTATATTATTTTGTAAACTAAACCAAACACAAGAGCCAGACTCTTTTTTGGCAAATTCAACCTTAAGGGTTTCATTTTTTTTTATTGTGTGTAGTGTTTTTTTTAAAGAAAATAAAGGTTTTTATTTTTTTTTAAAAATACATAAATACATACAGGGTGGGCCTTTACTGTGTTCGTGGTTTTTTTCGTTATTTTTTTATTAATACGTGGGGCGGGCGCGGTGCGAAGGGTTGCGTTAGATACGCTATTTCGCGGAATTTTTGTTCGCCATGGAGCCATTCACGGGAAAGCAGCGCGCGTTTTGTGTTTGCGCATATTACGTAAACAATTATTCCGTGACGATTTCGAGACGAATGTACCGGGCTCACTTCGGTTTGCGAGACATTAGTCAAGCACCAAGCGCAAAGTCTATTCGGGAATAGATCAACATGTTTTAGACAACCGGCTCAACAGTAAGAATAATGAATGAAGGCTACCCGAATTCAGCGAGGATACCAGGAGTTATTCAGCGTGGTTAGTGAATCAGTAAGGGAAAATCCGTAACAATCAACTCGCAAGAGAAGTCAAGCCTTAAACAACAAGAGGACCAGTATACGAAGAATTTTACACCGCAGTTTACATCTAAAAGCCTATAAAATTTAACTGATCCCAGAGTTGAAGCCGAATGATACCTATCTTCGACCGTTTGAAGGAGATGTTCCCGGGAAACTCATTTCCCGAGGAGACATTAAGTGGCCTCTAAAGAGCCCGGATCTTAGCCCGTATGATTATTTATTGTAGGGATACTTAAAATCAAGAGTCTATGAAGACAATCCAACAACAATAAATCAGTTAAAACAAAACATTGTACGGGAAATTAACGCCATCCCACGGGCAACTTTTCGACGTGGTTTTTAAGAATTTGCGAATCCGCCTTAAACAATGTAAACAAGTTGGTAGAACTCACTTGGACAATATAATTTTTAAAACTTAGTTATTATTAAAATTTACATTTATCGTAGTTTCTGAAAAAATAATTAAAACATTTAAAAGTTCTACAATTATTAATTATTATTGGTAATTAAAAATAGATATACATTTAAAGGCCACCCTATAGATTATTTTTTTGATTCTTTAAAAATCTTTTTTTGGTAAAATTAATATAGAAAATATAACAATAATAAAAACTTAAATTGTAAAAAAAGGCAACATGCATTTTTCACAGTGATATCAGCTCAGAGTAATAAGGCACCGCAGCTGAGAGACGGCGTGTCTCTCTATCGCATATAACAAAAGCATTGTAAAGCTTGGTTTGGTTTTTAGTTTTTGGTTTAACAACAGGCGCGTAACGGTGGTTTCGTGGCTGCGCTTGCGATTCTCATCCGAGTACCTACGTCATATTGTTTGGCTGTAAACTATTGCTAATTTCGTGATTGATGATCATGTAATATTTTTTTCCCTGTGAGCCGTTGTACAGCAGCTGTAGTGCATTTGTTTTGCAGATGTTAGGTATTCCTTAATTACAGTAATAAAACAAATGACTAAAAAATGTAAAAAGAGGCTGGATTTCTTACTGTCCATGCGCTCTGTAGCTGCAAGACGTGCTGTAATCAAGCTCCTATATAATATATTTGTAATATATGTATCATAACTGGAGACGAGGAACTAGAATCTCAACCATCCATGCGCTCTGTAGCTGCAAGACGTGCCGGGATATTTATTTATTGTACAACACCGTTGAGGTAATTTTTACAAAAAATGGTGCTGTATACATTATCTAAATAAAAATAAACAAATCAATTCGCCTGAGAGATTGCATTTTGACAGAATATAGAATACTTTTATCCTTGTTTTTTCAATAATATACCACGAACATATATAATAAATTATAATATAAAATCCGAAACGTTACTTATTAAAAACACTTTCATACCAATATTTGAATAAATAATTGGGCCTGAAACCCACTTATTACAAGGTAGATCAATATTTATTTTGCGTGACAAACATACACAAAAAAAGTGAATAAAAATTTAAATCCCTAAAACATTTAAATTAGCTTTAATTAACCCCGAAAATGTGGAACGAATGGATTCTGACATAAAAAGGTTTCTAAATTTGACGTAAAAGGATTTTTCGTGAATGAAATTAGGATTAAAATTAACAACACGCGTTTTTCATAACCGACTACCGTCACTCTTGATTTTACACCATAAGCGTATTTATACACTAGGTCAATAGGGATTATTAACGCTCGGTGACCCGCCCCCGCCCCCGCCCACTGGGGCGAGCTATAAGGGGCAATCTAGAAAAAAGGGACAAGGCGTAGAAACATTTTTCTTCGCCTAAATAAAAATAAGGGCTTTCTTTCAAAGTGCTCTATTTACTGCAGTCATTAAGAAGTTGGGTTCAGGTATGTTATTTTGAAAAATGTATTTATTATACGCCCAGTGGACATTTACAAGGATGATATACATACTCGTACATCACATGATGAAAAATATACATAATATTGTATACCTGGGCTGGTATTCCAAACGCGTTTACAGCGCGCTATAATGCGTATTTAGTACGTAAAAACGCGCTACACCGCGCTATATTTTCGTTTGGAATACCAGCCCTGGGGTGGTCTGAATCTTCTCTATAGAGAATCATTAATTTGAGGATTAATAGAGATTCCAGTATGAAAGCTGTCTGGAGATTTAATAAGTACTCAGTGAAAACCAAATGCCGTCTGTGTAACGCCTGCATAACACCTATTCTCCTCTACGGATGCGCAACATACCAACAAAATCGTAGTAACAGCAAATACTGAGTTTTAAAAATAGGTGTCTCAGAAGAATCTTGGGTGTTCGGTGACTACAACTGAATAAATCAAAATGTTTATAAAAAAGTAAGCAAAAGACACCATAACTAATATAACGTATTTACTGTTTGTGTTTTACCTTACTTTTTACTTATTATTATTGTTTATTGATTAACTTCTATTATCATTGTTATTATTTGTTTTTGGTCAGACTGTAAGAAATTGCTAGTTGCAATAAGTCCGCCACACAACCATGCACACCATCGTTTATTTTTTTTTGTATTTATCACATTATACATATTATGGTTAATAGAGATTTTTATTGAAATAATGCAGATTCCAAAAAAATATCTAATTTCCTCTTGTTGAAATAGGTACGTTTCCATTACAAGGGAAAACTAAGTAAAGGCTTTCTAAAATTCAACTGTGTGGTTTCATTGCCTAGAATTAGAAGAATTGGGTATCAATTTATTTCATTTACAACACATAATTTATTTGTATGTAAAGGAAATGTATTCCCTTAAATTTTGTATTTTACAGCGTTCCGCGTTGTCGATAAAGCAGTGCTTCACAGTTAAAAGATAAAACAAAAAAAAACAAGATGGCGACATTACGTCAGATTTTTACAAAGCCGAAGTAAATAAGTCATATAGATTGTTGGAATAAATCATAAAAGAAAATTGGAAGGAGATTGACTTAGTAAACTTTAATGTCGTTTCTTTGTTTTTACAGCTAGGAGTGTTGTTAAAAACTGTGTTAGTTTAGTTTATTTTGTGAAGTAAAATTGAAAAATAAAGCTTTGTTTTTACAGAGCAACACAAATATTTTATTAGTTGATCAATTGGAAGGAATTAATATCATGTACATTTTATTGTTTAATTTACTATTTAAGGAAAACATTTACCCTTTAAATTGTGAAACGTTTTATTTGATACGTTTTTTTATTTAATTTACGTGTTATTCAATAGTACTTTTGTTGTTATTAATTCTCCGAATTACTCTTTATAAAACTTGTCTTTTCTGTAAAGTAAATAAGTTTATTATGCTAAATGTCATCTATAAATACTTTGAAATACAACGTTACATTGGAATTCAATCTCTAGGTGCTTTTTCCATAATAAACATAACATATCATCAATGTTTTGAGTTTGTCCCAAGGACTGTTGTAGACAAGGACTGGATTCAACCCCCTAGAGAGCTATTAATATTAACATATTACATCAGAAATCAAGAACATTTTATTGAAGGGAATGTAGAAGTTTAGGAATCCACAGATCTTAAGACCTGTCATTGGCTGGTTTAAGTGACCACTAAACACACTGTGTAACGTTGACCATTCTGCCTATATTTGAACATCTACATGCCTTTGATTCTTCCATCTGTTAACGTTTGTGAAATTACAGAGCTGAAACCTGTATTTTTGCGGATGAGATTCAAATGATTGAATTAACTCACCTACATACTAGGCAACGCCTGAAAATATTTTTCAATTCGTATTTTTTTATATTTATTTATTTAACTTTTTGTACATAATTTTGATTGTACGTTGGTGCAGCTATTAAAAAATGGAAATTTCTTCCAACCAACAAATAAAATAAAAAAATATTTTTATAATTCAAACTATAAACATATTCAATAGAAAATAAAGATAAAAAAAACTAAAGATATTTAAAAATACAAATAAATGTATTTGCGTATAAATTACCTTAAAACAATATCATTACTCAATGGGAAAAAATAAAAAAGAGAAAAGAGGAAAGGCAGAGAGATTACGGAAGAGAAACGAGATGTTTCTTCAGACGTGATTTAAACAGAGAGACCGTAGTAACACCTTTGATGGTGGATGGGAGATGATTCCACAGTCGAGAAAGAGGAATTGTGGATACTTTTACCTCTAACAAACGTCAACAGATGTAAGAATCGAAGGAATATAGGTGTTCAATTATAGGCAGAATGGCGAATGTTACACAGTGTGTAAAGTGACCACTTAAACTAGCCAAAGACTGGTCATAATCCCTGTGGATGCCTAGACCTTTACATTCCCTTCTCTAAAATGTTCTTCATTGTTGTAATATGTCAATATTACATATAATATTGATCCGTATTTAAATACATATATACATATATATATATTTATATTTTCTTTATTTATAATTTTAAAAACACGCAAGGGTTGATAAACATATTATAAAGTCATGTTATGTCTCGTCTGGTTAGTTTAGTTGTAATTTCTTTTTAATTACAAAAATAATCCAGATATTAACAATATCTATATAATATAATTGTTAAATCTAACTTCGTCTATTGTTGACTTAAAATTCATATTTAAACAAAGAGGTGTAAATTCTCGGGGATTTCTACAAAATAATTATATTGTTCAAAACTTCCTAAGAACGACGATTACATCCAGGAGTTCATTAACTATAGTAAAAGGCAAACAACCATCGAGGAATACTTAAAATACGTTTTGTGTTTTTATGAAATTGTTAATAAGATATTTGTTTTGGGTGCAAATTAAGATTTATGTTAATGTTTTTTTATCCTTTGCTTAAAGTTATCAAACTTTTTTATTACAAAGGTCCTATAGTTATCACAATAAGCGGATTCCATGTATATTTACGAGTGTATAAAACGGCAAAAGTAATGCTCTGTTTTTTAACGCAATTGCATGTTTTAAGAAGTTTTATTATACAAATAAAAATGTATTTACGCTAAGGTTACAAGCAAAATCACCAAAAATACAGGCAAAAGTGACCTAGAATAATTATTTTGTTACAAAGAAATTCGTTTGTTGTAAGTCCAAAGTTACACGTTTATTAAACATTTTAGAACTCTTATAAAAACATTTTTTTTACTTGCATTAATCTGATTGTTAAATTGAATGAAACGAAGTTATAGGAACACTAAATAATTTGAAATGTTGCAGCTAATTTTACCCTAAAAAGTGGCCTAACAAACAAACCATCAGGGCGTTTCCCCATAGGGGTTGAACGCCATATCAATTTGTTTTTTTTTTGTTATTTTCTTTCATTACTAAATTTCATAAAAGGTACATGCTTTTTAAAAATTCTATACATATCCAATTTTACACATCTAGTAAATGTTATCACTGTAACTCTTCAAAAAAGAGACTAACTCTTGTGCCTGGAAAGTGACTTACACTGTTGTAGTTGTTTATTGTTTATTATATACAAAGAATTTAGGATATACAAAGAAAAAACATTAAACAACAAGACATTCATACTAATTAAAATTGAATGTTGTTACACGTGTTCAAAAAATTTCTTTAGATTTACTTTAAATTTATTTATTGATATATTATTTTTAATAGTTTTTAGTTCATTGGGAAGATTATTATAATTTTTTAGACCTTTGAAGACAAACTTATTTGGACCATGACTTGTGTGGAATTTAGGAATTTTTTATATTATGTTAGTATCTGAGTGACTTGTTAATCTCAAATTCTTTTATGTTTACTTTTTTATATATTTGTATAATATAATTTATTTTATAAAGAGTGTCTACTGTATGAACCTTAAATATTTTAAATAGACTTTCCGTATTGAATGTTGAGGGTTTCTTTAAAATCACTTGAATAATTAACCTTTGTTCTATTTTAAGAGGGTTTAATATATTGGCGTATGAACCACCCCATCCTACAATACCATATTGTAAAAATGATTGTACAATTGAGTAATAAGCTATTTTTTTAATTTATTTCTTAAGTTAGCTTATATTAAAACTAATATAAACTATTATGTACATTTACATCATCTATATATATTTACATTTCCTTACAGTAACTTATACATTTATTTTTAAATTCTTTCAGACACTTTTCATTCTTCATACATTCAGGCATCTCATCATACATTTTTAAACCCTTATACATCAAACAATTTTGAAATTATTGATTTTTAAAATATTCCTTAATCAAATAAATATGTAGATATTTCTGATTCGTTTAACTAGTTCACCAATTTTTATACAGACCTCGCTTCCTCTACAATCATAGATCATCTCATACACGCATGCCGATAATTCCTACACTTGACATGTCCATCTTCAAGTTCTCTTCAAATCTTGTTGGATTTGATCATGTCATGTCTTTCTCGTTTTCTGTACCCATCAACATTCGCCTCGTAGATCATTTTAGCAGTTCTTTCGCTGTCTATTCGCTCTAAATGTCCAAACAAACGCAGCGCCCATTTCTCGATGTTGTCGACAAGGCTTGTCTCAACCATTCATAGTGCACGGATTTCGACATTTGGACCTATTTTACCTATTTTCTCATTCCATAATTCGCTCCCATACATTGATGTCAGCACGAAAACTTCATTGTGAACTGCTAGACAATGGGTAAACATATCAAAAAAAAAAAAAAATATATCAAAAGGTGATTATATAATTAATATTGAAGCAGTAAATTTTTGCAAGAAATAAGATTCCGTATATTATGGTAGTTAGCGTAAGTGTTGAGTAGTTAAAACCCGCTTAGACCCAATCGCCATCAAGATTTCGCTATCAAAACAGATCTAATAATGCGGGTAAACTCAAGTTAGGAAAAGGGTATCGTGATTTTATGGACTGATTAGTAGTCTACTCAAACTTAATTTCTAGTTTGAAGGCAGAAATGTAGCGTATGGCAGTTTTAATATTAATTTATTCAAAGTTTTAGGGAGAAAATAGTTTATGATGTCTACGATAACTACTTCAGTTTATACCTACTATGTTTGCCTCTGCTGCATTGACATGTTTTTATACTTACTATTACTTTTATTAATTACTATTATTATTATGTATTGCTTATATAAATCAATATATTGCTGCTTTTACTATAATGTGTCATTAATTTTGAAGATGTTTTTAAATTGACTTTAATTTATTGTCTCACTTAAAGATTTTTCTCATCGTTTCCTTGAATCCCTTAAAATATGTATGTGTATATTCATGTTTTTCCTTTTTTTTTAAAAATGTTATTACTATTTTATTTTATTTTTACATCAGACCGTGTTTTTCATTCTTTATTTTAATTCTTAACTTTTAATTACTTTTACAAATTTTTTTCATTTTTAATATTATTTCCATTTATAAATACTAACTACAAACATTAAAATATATTTTTTTGCATTAATTTTTAAACATCTCCCATTTAGGTTTTTTTTAAATTCTCTTTTTTGTACTTTAATTAATAAACTTACATATAATTACTTTATAATATGGAAACTTCACTGGTCCATTAGAGTTAAGTATGTGTAAAATATAAAACTTTGTAACTGTACTGTATGTTTCCTAAATAAAATAAAATAAAATTAAAAAATACCTACATAACATAATAATGTATACCGCAGGGGCGAATCGTTCATTTAAGCGATTATGCGCAACTTATCATTATATTTGACTATCTCAAATAATGTTTTATCATCATCTTCATCGTTCCTTGTCCGCTCCCTAGTTGGAGCATATGGTGATCTCAGAGAGCCTCCGTGCATCTCTATTCGCTGCTAGCTCCTGTGCGTCCTCCCAAGTCAGGTTTGCGTTCCGTTGTTCTGACATAAACTGCCGAGCCGATGAACAGTCAGCAGTGGACGTCCAGGAAGTCGAGAACCTTATGCCTTGTAAAGTAGGCAAGTGTGATTAAAGCTCTCAGAAAGCATCCGCAGTATTTGGCCCAGCCTACTGTATCGCCTCCGTTTGATGACAGTTGTTGCCGTAGTTTGCTGCGTCCGTTCTCTTATTAGTGTATTCCTCAAAAAGTCAAACCACCGCACACCCAAGATTCTTCTGAGACATGTTTTCTCAAAACTCAGTATTTTGCTGTTCTGGGCCTTAGTGAGGCGCCACGATTCGCATCCGTATAAGAGAATAGGTGTTATGCAGGCATAATATAGGTGGCATTTGGTTTTCACTGAGTAAATATCCAATCTCCAAACAGCCTTCATACTGTTATGCAGGTGTTAAATAGCCATTTTTTATAATGCTTTACAGAAGTTTTAATAATGGGGGAAAAAATATTTGTTATAAATGAATGTCACCGTTTATATCTTACTCAAATCGTCTCAAAACCGAGTTGATGTTTTTTCCTCTTTAAGTGAACCGGCAGATTACAGATATTATTTGAAGCTTCTCTATTTGAGAATAGCGTTTCGAACATTAATTCTTAAGGACCGTTTTCCTTTAATAGTTTACAATTGACACCAGTTCTATCGTCCGCCTGCCTTAAAATGTGTAGGTAACATACGATAATTATTTGATATTTCCATATTCCCTTCTCAAAAATGTTTTCCCTCTCTGTTGAAATAAATTTAAATATAAACAACTCCCTAGGGAGAAAATCCAGCCAGTCTGCAAGCATTTGGACATAATCAAACATTGTTGAATTACTACCTGGTAAAAGAAGAAGTATAAAAATTGGGAAATTGTTTTCTGGCGTTGCCCAGTAGGTGATTTGGTTCAGCCGGATGAATCTCACCCACATGATAAAGGTTTCAGCTCTTTTACTTCACAAAAGTCAACAGATGGAAGAGTTGAAGAAATGTGGATGTTTAAACATGGGCAGAATGGTGAATGTTACACGGTGTGTAAAGTGGCCACTTAAACCAGCCAACGACAGGTCATAAGTCTTGTAAATGCCTAGACTTCCATATTCCCTTCTCAAAAAAAAAAATCCCTCTCTGTTGAAATAATTTTTTTTTTTTTTTTTTATTTTATATTTTTTATCAAGCACTTAGCTGTGAATCATGCAAATATGGGCTTTGATTATTATAAGATGAATCTGTTGTTGGAATTTCATTTGTATGTACTGAAAATTAAGTTACTAAGGCTTAATCACATTTTTGTGCCCTATTTAGCTGAATTCTTTTATTTTAAGCGGTATTCGTTTTGAAAACAATATACTTATTTAGAAAAAAATGCAATTAAAAAAATAAGAAAATTTAGTCCAGAGAACACAAACGTTACTGATACTAACGTAGCTTCCGGTCATCTCTTTCGTCCCGCGAAAATTATCGCAAGGGATCATAGTATACTTTATAAAAAATATGAAATACGACAATATGCGTCCTTAAAAAAACGGAACTAATTCCACGTTTTTTTTCTCCTTTGAAAGTAAAAATATAATAAAACATAGACGAAATACATTAAAAATTCAAAATCGGAAATTTGTGGGTTACGGCATTATATGTAGGAGAGGTCAAAATGTCTATTTTAAAATTAAAATTGTTTTGTTTCTCATTGCTTTGTGTGTTTATTTGTAAGTTTCTGAGAAATTCATGAAATGTGGAGCAATAATGTTTAATTTTTTTTTTTAAAAAGACGGACAGTTTATCCAGCTTTCTTATGTTTGTGTTTTATTGGTGATTTTTTCAATTGTTTCACGGATATTTAGCGAATAAACATGCCGACGACATTGAACTATTCTATAAAAATCAAACAGACGTATTATCAAACAATGACAAACGAAGACTTTACTATGTTGACTAAATGTACAAACACAAACTTCCTTACACTTAATAAAAAAAAACAATAGTATCCATTTTGTATCTAGAAAAAAATGTCATAAAGTAGATGCTTACATAAATAATGAACGGCTAACTAAAATTGAACATGTCGAATACTTAAAACTAACAATAGACAGACAATTGACATGGACAATTCATATCAACAATTTAATTAGCAAAGTGGCGACATTATCGAATCTTTTTTTTTAAATCAAAAACTTTTTTACAAAAAAGGAAAAATATATGAAGCCCGTGTAAAAACTAAAATATGTTATTTGAAACTACTATGGGGAAACTTTTAAACAAACTAAATAATTAAATGTAACTAAACTCTTTAAACTAGAATCCTTAAAATTTATTAATAAATTAGTCACTGATGTAATTGTAGACGAAGAATTAAATTTTGAAACAAACTGTAGTAAACATGAACACAATACGAGAATATCAGAAAAATATAATATACAACCTTCTAAAACGAGAAAAATACAATCGAGACTAATAAACCATAGACTGAAATTATACAATAGACTACCAGACACAACTAAACAAAAGATTTAGACAACCTTTACAAAAGATGTTAAAAATATTAATATTGACAGTAGAATATGAATTTTAAAAGTAAAAATATTTTGTTAAATGTATGTAACCCGTAAGGGTTTATCAATTAAAATTTAAATAACAAATGAAAAAAACTCCCCTCAAATAATGCATTAAAAAGCTTTTATCAGTCGTCACCTAATGGAAGTACGAACTGGTAGTCGCAAAACAATTAGTTGAAAAACTATTCAACCTTCATCCGGTGTAACAACCTAACCAGCATATTAGGCAAATGAAACAATAGATGGAAAGTGAAGATACCGCGGCACAAAGGTAATGCTTTATACGTGGAGCTTAGTCAACTTAACGTACGCGGCCCTAATAACATTAGATAGATAAGTGAACCTTTAAGGGAAGAGTATAAACTGCCAAATGCGATAAAGAGTTGCTCTATGTAAGCTAGTAATGAATACTATTTATGTTTAAAGCATAAACTTTGTGGTCAAACATTTTAACTAATGTACAAATACATGACCACTTACCGGTTTTTTGTGTCTACCAGTTTCGAGACGTACCCGTCTCTTTGTCAGTACACTCACTACACCGACATGCGAGTACTAAAATACACTTTTGCCTTAACCATAACCATAGCATATATCGTATTAAAGAAAAAATACACAAATCACATGCAGATTTAAAGGGAATGCAAGCACCATCGTGTCCGAACATGCACTAAAAATTAAGGTTTATATATTCGGAGTTATCATGGACTGTAAATTTACCTTCAATTAACATATTGATACTATGATTAACAAGTCACTAAAACTCTTGGGTTTTGTGGCGATAGATTGATGTGGCGTTATATCCTCTCTGCCTACCTTTACGTGGAAACGGCGTGATGGTTTGTTGTTGTAAAATACTAATTTAAAATTACCAGAAAACAAGGGGCTGGGCATCAGTGTCTACAAAGATCTTTCTTTTGAAAATTAAATTTATTCCGGAAACATTTCTCGGTAATAAGAATATGATATAAAATTCAAAAACACCGATCTTTAATTATGAATATTTTTTTTCTTCCCCAAAGGCTTTGTAATAGTAATCTCCTTTTTTTAATATTTAATTCAGTAGCGAGAAATCGCGGCTTTGTTCGTTATTTGTTACAAAAAACCTTTGTGCGTGGATTTGGCTAATTTAGTTCAACTAAAAGGGGGGTGGGAATTCAAAGAATTGTTCGATATTCAATTCGTAGAATTCTTATTCTTTTTCCAAATAAAAAATAAAATATAATTCTTCTGCATAATAGAAATTAAGCGTTGATAAAAAAGATCCATTTCAAAAATGCCATTTTCAGGAGAAATGGAATGAAAGCCTTTTGCATAAGGGAAGAGACCATTGCAGGAGACTGCTGCGAGACATTGCATTGATTTATATAGTATTAATTGTGTTTTTTAGATGTTTATTTAAATTTATGTTTATTTCATAATGTTCATTTTGACTATTCTTCAATAGTTATGCATGCTTCCACTTTCCATTATGTTGTATCCCAACTCGACACAGGGCTTGTGGCCGAGTTGGGGATTCGTTATTATTATTTTTTGTAACGTGTATCTTTGTATCGATAAATAAAATATAAATAATAATCAACATTCAATACGGAGTGTCTATATAAAATATTTAAGGTTCATTCAGTAGACAGTCTTTGTAAAATAAATTCTATTATACAAATTTATAAAGAAGAAAAAATAAAATAATTTGAGATGAATAAGTCACTCAGATACTAACATAATATTAAATTTCCTAAATTCCACACAAGTCATGGTCAAAATAGCTTTGTCTTTAAAGGTGTAAAAAATTATAATAATCTTCCCAATGAACTAAAATCTATTAAAAATAATATATCAATAAATAAATTTAAAGTAAATCTAAAGAATTTTTTTGAACACTTGTAAAAACCACATTCAATTTTGATTAGTATGAATGTATTATTGTTTTATGATTTTTCTTTATATTTTCTATGTTTTGTTTTCCTTTGAAATTAAAAAATTAAATTAAAATACTTTAAAAAAGTGAAAACTTCAGAACGATTAAAAATTCAAATAAATCGGAATTACAAGAAAAATTGCTCGTTGGAATAAATTTTTTGACATTTTAATGCGCAGATATGCGTATCGAGGGGTACTAAACCCATCGGTACAAACTGATGAACTTACATCAGAACTTGAAGGTGGAGGAATCGGTAGTGTATCTTCGTAAACGCTCGGAAGCATAAATCTTCAACTATGACGTCATAATGAAGCTATGTCACTTAAGTACGTAGATATGTGTACCGTGACGTATGCTTCCCCGCCTGTAGATCATGGATGTAAAAACGGGAGATAGAAAGAAGTAGAAACGTTAAGAAAAGATCTAGTGGAGAGAACAAGGCTGAAAAACAAGAAAGTATGGCGTTTTGTTTAACTGGTACACACTATGTGATACTTGAGAATTTAAATAACACTACAATATTCCCAATGTCATTACCAGTGCACGATTCAAATACATTAATGTTATGAACGACCTGTATTTGGTTTTCTAATTTCCTGTTTTAGTAAATAATCTCATCTCGTAGCAGACACACCCTATTTCGTTATTTTTCAGGAAGAAGACGAAATTGCTTTTTTAAATCAAAACGGGTATATGAAACAATATAATAAAATGGTGTTAATTATTTTTTATTTTTTAACTTATTTTTTTTATTTTCATCTATAAGTATATTACACAACATATAAAATAGTGCGTTCTTTTCAATATGATGTTTTTTATGTAGACAACTTTAAAATGTATTGCGGTACCTATTTTTGATCTAAAATAAGATCAACTTACCAAAGTACAAAATTAGGTTTGACCTGCGCATACCTTTTCCCCGCTACGTTAGCTTCACCCGCGGTGCGCATGGCTACGACGTCTATTCTATAATACATCAGTAATTCGTCGACTGTCTCGCGTAGCGCTTGCTTTACAAGATATTACCCATTCATACTCTGAGATGAAATGGATGTTCAAATGATATGTTCAAATTCACTATCATCAATTGTAAAGAACAAAGGACAGGTAAGCATTCAAATCGTAACAATGATGCATTTTTATAAATTAATGATATAAATACTGTACTTATAAAATAACGGAATGTTGGTGTTGATTAATTTTATTTTTTTTTATAGGTGGTATACAAACCTCAACGCACTATGATTATTAATATTTAATTAGTCAAAAAAACTTGTGCCATTCAAACTATTTCTGAGCAGACTGATATTAGGGCGTATTCCATGAAACATACTTTGGCATGACATTCAAGAACCGGTAAATTAGATCGCTAAATAAAAAGAGACGGCTATTAAGCATATTTTCGACATTCGACAATTTCGATAAAAATGAAGCAGGAGCCATCTTCAGGGAAAACTGCTCCTGCAATGGTAGCCGAAACGTCGGATCAAATCCAACATACGCGGTATCACCCAAAAAAGATACATAATATTGATAACAGTGACCGTGAAACCTTCGCACCTATTTAATCATCTGGCCTTTGTGTGTATTACAAACGATCGCTGATGCATTCCGATTAGAGTTACAAAAATATTTAAAGAGAGAAATCCCTGCAAAAAACTGCGTTTGCAGTTAGGCGGAAATTAAATGAATGTTCAAAAAAATGCTTACGTATAAAAAAAAAGTGCCCTCAGCACCATTGGGTGCGGATATGAAAACAATAATGAAAATGAAACACTTCACTACAAGGCATCAAATATACATGAAAAAGACTAACTGTATTGATTTGATACTATTGTTCGTGATTAAAAAATATTTCAAATTGTTGTCCATGGTTAAAATTGTTCCCTTAATTAAATTGTACCAATCGTTTCGGTTGGAAACCGCTGAATGAATTCATAATAAAAAGTGTTCAGATTCAACCCTTTCATCCCAAGTTAGCGAATAAATATAACCCTTTGGAACACCAACCCTTGATTTTCGGTACATGAGGGTGATATTCTAAAATGTATAGTAATTTCTAACAATGAACGGAAACATCAAGGGTTTAAATGATTTTTATTATTATATTTTATGGTCAAACTCTTCAACAAATATTAGTTTATGTTTTTTGCTTGTAACCATTTATATTTATTTGACAATATTCACCTGTGCCATAGAATTTTCTATTATATTAGTACGTTGAACATGTGGTTCTCGGCGATTGAATGACAAAATTAAAGTTGAAGGTTAAACAGCATTAGAGCGGCACTGTGCGGTGCGTCGCGGCAACACGAAAAATTATTACTGTTTTCGATGAAACAAACCGCATTACAGCGCGCTACACCGCGCGTCACTCCGTACAAAATTTCGTCGCTCAGCGCCGCAAAAGTGCAGCTACGCTGTAGTTTCTAGGTTTTTAAATTTGTATGAAATGTATATTTATATATCTACCTACTTTTATGTAATATTTTATCTTTATTTCTGTATATCTATAAAAGCATTGTGTAATTCAATACTTTAAAAATATTTTTTTAATAGATACATATTTATCAAACCTACATAATAACTTTTGTAATGAAAACCTTAAATTGTAATTTTGTACTTGTCATGTGAAAGCCCTCTGGGCGTATATAATAAATAAAAAAATAATACTAAATAAATTGTTTATTCGATATCATATCTTGACTTGCCCCAATAAACCATTTAAATAAAAACAAAAATAAAATTTAACCAACAATGTCATACATATGAAACAGGGGGTAAAAAAGACAAGATTACCAATGATGAGAAAAACGGAATCTCAAAACTCATTGTACAAGGGATTGAAGTTATGAGTTACCTGAAGAAATAAAGGAAATAGAAAAAATCAAAATATTAAAAAATAATTTGAAAAAAATTGTTATTGAGAAATTTTGATAAAAAAAAAAGTAATATTATTAAAAGTTTATATTTAAGATGGTATGAACTAACTTAATAAAGCATAAAAAAATAATATATTCAATATAAACCTGTCGATGAACCAAAATCAATTTGCATATTTGATCATCATCATTCCTTTTCCGCACCTGATGATGCATAGGACACTGCCTTGGTACACCCAAATCAGCGTATCTTGATCATTTTCGCTACACGAAGGTTAGACGATAAGCCTTACGGTTAAGGCACCAGTCCAGAGACTATCAAATATTCTAGTGAAAAGAACCCTTTTAAATGAACATTTCACATCAACCATGTCGGGAATCGAGCCCGAGACCTCTTGCATGGTAGGCAAACGCGCTGACCATTACACCGCGAGGCCGACAGTATTTTATTCCACCTAAAATTGTTGACTATTCACAATTTTATACATTTATTTTTATTTTAACAAAATAAGTTTTTGAATTATAAATAATTTTAATACGGACGTGGCTTGTTTTATTATAAAGAAAAATTACTTTAATACACAGAGGTAATAATATCACTGCTTTTATATTGTTTTTTTTTTTTTAGTTAATTATTTATACATAAATAGATTTTTTTTAAATCTATATTTTATAAAAGTAAACTTCACAGAACTTTAATTAAAAATCTTAACTTGACCTTTCAATTTTGCGATTGATAAAAAATTGACCATAAATCATGTTTTTTCTCTCAAATAAAATAGTGAGTGGTCATTTCTTGATTACAATATGACGTGTGATTTGACAGAAAATCGTTTCCTATTTTCTCTTGTTTAAACTCATACAAACTGCGCATGCGCATTCCGAGAAATGTTTTTTTTTATGTTAAGAACGCGTCGGTTTTTTCGTAGTTTTCTCAGTACGGAACGTTTCAGTAAGGACAGGCATACATAGTACATGTATTACAGATAAAAATAAGTAAAAAGTATAAAATAGTCAATTCTCTATTTGATTGCTCAGAAATTGTACAATCAATTTAAATTTTTCAATTTTATTTATTTATATATATGTTCATTACAAAATGGCATATCTTAATGCATACATATAGAAATAATTAAAATAGTAAGGTCAAATTAGGTACATATAAAAATAACTCATAATTATCCATAATATTCAGAGAATAATATGTTAAAAAAGTAAGAGAATCTTGTAACGAAAAACTTTCTCAGAGACGTGAAAATGTCAATGTTCAAAATAATATTGTTCAACATAGAGATAGCCCTTCCAACAGGCATAACCATTGGCAGATTGGTCCTGTATATTGGAATGTGAAACAGTCTGTCTAAGGTAATTATCCGGAACATAAAATTTAATACTTCGCATAATTTCAGGGTTGTCAATATCACCGCGCAACAATCGAAAGAAGTGCGTAGTTAAATACACATTCCTTCTGGTTTTCAAACTGATGTAACCAACCATACCCTGGAGGAACTCAGTGGGATAAAGCTATGGATAATATCCGCACTCCCTCATGTAGAGATACCGAAGGAATTTCTTCTGAACCCTCTCAGCCATAATAGAGTACTTCAACTCACACGGTCTCCAAATCATTGAGCCACTCTCGAGTCTACTTCGCTACAACGAGTTATAAAGAATTCTCAGCACTCGTGTACTACCAAAAACCCTGGCAATACGGAGGACGAATCCCAATAATAAGGTTTCATATACCACAAAGACGTACAAGGCAAAAAATTGTTATTCTGAAAGAAAACTGCCAAACTAACTTCAAATACAATAACGTTATTAATAGTTAGGCAATTATTGCCAATAAATTTGAGAATATAGTTGACATTTTTTACACGAGTGATTCACAAATCAAAAATATGTCTAGAATATCACTTTTTTATTTAAATTTACACTAATTTTATTTAGTTTTCTCTTCATATACAAGCGTCTTTTGTATCTTATCTTTATTTTTGTATTGTATTTTAATTTTGTTCTCTAATTGTATTTGGTTAATATTATGTAAAAATATGAAACAAATTATTTTATATTAATTTTGTAATCAGGTGTACCAATGTAGTAAGTATATTTAATTTTGTATTACTGTGTACAATAAAAGGCGATAAGCCGTGTAAAAAAATATTTTTAAAAATAATATAAAAATTTATGATCTAATTGAGTTAAAAATAAGTGAGGATGAACGCGATGTCGTTTAATTATGTAATAAAACGTCATGACGTGTATTTAACTATTTGAACTTAAAGGAAAAACTATTTATTTGTTAATTATTTAACTTGCAATTTATTTACATTAATGAACTTGTTTAATATTTTACGTATTTATTTGTGTTAATTATTTTACATTATTGTGAACTTCTATCACAACACGGACTATCTCTTGATTCTAGTGACGAGAGAACTCTTTTAATACCCTTTCATCGCTCTAATTTTCTTGCTTCCTTAAGTTGTTCCTTTATCCTTCTTTTATTTCCATCCCCTCTCCTCTCTTTATAGTATAGTGTTAATTTTTTTATGTGTTCTTATTTTCTTATCAATTTTTGTATAAAATCGTAAGATTTAATATTTTATTTTTATTTATTTATTTTCTTTTATTCAGGAAAAATATGTGTTAATAATATATATTAATATGTCCATGTACTCGTAATTTTCTCAAACTGAACGGTTTGGGTAGGTAGGAAAAAATTGCCTTAAGGGTATATGCCCGCCTTTATATGTATATAAATTGTATATGTGTATAAAGTGTTAAAATAAATCAGTAATTAAACATCAGACCCTGCGTTGAATGGAATAATAGTAATATAAATTGATACATTGTTTTACTGTGAACTTATTTTATCTCTAAGTTCCGACTTCAATTTTAACAAGTCAGGGTATGAATGTAAAAAGAGTTGAATGGGTATTTATTTTTAACAACCCAAGTAAAATAAATTAATAGGAATTTAAGTTATGAAAAGTAAAGCAGACAAATATTGAACATAATATACCTCAATTAGTTTTGTGTGAAATTACTACAATATATAAACAATTTTTTTTTTTAATCAATAGTAATTTTACACAAACCAAATACGCTTCATTATTTAACATGGAAAATCACAAAGTTAGTGCTTTAATTATTAGTTTTAAATGTTTAACTAAATTATCGTAAATTATGTTTATTATGAAATAAATATAAAAAACAGTAATTAGCAGAATGAATTGAAATTAGTGAAATATATATTGAATTTACTAAATTACGATTTGCTGCCTAAATTTTTTTTTTAAATTTCTAAACCGTGGCTTTAACTGAATTTATAATAGTTAAATTTATTAATGTTTTATAATTTATATTGAGTTTTTCTACTGAAATTTCTTGGTGGAACTGCATTTTTTCGTCATTTGTTTAGGAGACTGTTTGGGAGACCACCAGTCTGACGATGTCGGTCACGACAAAACTCGGTCACTGGTAAAAAATTATAAATAAAAGTGGAATAAAACTATTTACGTATTTTTATTATTTTAATTTAGTTAAAGAAGAGTTCTACTACTTTCGCCGTGATTTTGGTAAATTCTATTTAGTTGAAAAACGTATTTAAATATTTTCAGTAAGCTAATGTCTGTCTCGCGTCATATTGGATTGAAACTAAAGGCGTAAATAAGTCGTGAAAGGGAAAGTTGTGCCATTTATTTGGAAAGAAAACAAATATACATCACCCCTAAGCCTTTTCCACACATCCGCAAATCTCTCTGAGGCCATCACCCGAACCCGATCGGAATAACAATCAACCTTTTATCGCTAGTATTGGATAAAGAGTAATTAAAAACATTTGAGTGACGGCAGACGAATATCGCTAGAAATAGGATACCGTATGGCGCGTGGTAAACCAGTATTTTTTTATTGAAAAAAGTGTTTACAAAATATGTGTATAATCACAAATGTTTTGTACATAATATACAGGGTGACTGGAACTGAACCCGCCTTAGCAAATTAGCATGCATAAGAGATCATTTGCTAATTATTGGACCTCACTTTCCTTGGGTAAGGTTTTATGGTTTGGAAAATATGTCAATTTTCATGCTTTATTGAGTTTTTTCAAAATTTGACCTTCAAGCATTCAGAACTTTTTTTTTTTCATTATTTTATTATTTTTTCGTTGTTTGTTGGTAGTCATAGACATTTGTGATTAAAATAATTCGGAACTTCTCTCAAACTAGTGTTAAAACATAAGATATTACGCTTTTAAAAAAAGGTGACGAACTAGAAAACTAACTTGAGAGTAGAATAAATTGTTGAAACACCCTAGTTTTTTTTTATTTCAGTTTGAATTTGATTGTTAAGCTTATTTTTAACAATTTTCTTATACTTTCATAAAATTGGTAGTATAGAAATTGATTATTTACCACAACATATCGGTTTCTTAAAACGGGCATTGCCCATAAAGGAACCGATTGATCCGAACAAATATTTTACTATACCACACCACTTCGTATGCTTGACCTATTCTCACCATAACATGATAGCAAACAATTTTGTCTATTTATGTTTGTGTTTTAAAAATGAACAAATAAATAGTAAAGAAAATAAAAAAAATAAACCACTAAACTTCTTCGTTGTAAATTTCACATTGTTTTATGAGCAGCCTCATAAAACAATGTGAAACCAGTCAACACTCTGCGCAAGTTCTCTATCTCTGTTAAATATCCGTAAAATAAAACAATTAGTGAAAAAGGAGAAGAAAAAAATACTGTCTATCTTCATAACTTATTTATAAACAACTTTCTTTTGATGGTCTGTGGACTAGAGACATGTGTGCAAAATGATTACCAAAATTATTTTAGTAAATTTGGCAAAACGGAGAAAGGCATTTATTAATTCGCTTTTAACACGTGTCACATGTTTTGGTCCACCGTTTCTACCAGGTCCGGGCAAACTTTTTGAATGAAAGGCCGCATTAGGAAATAAAAATAAACGGTGGGTCACAATAAAAAATAAATGTATTACATGA